>NC_092498.1:189197530-189502856 GCF_047511675.1 Marmota flaviventris
TCTTCTGTGACACTTGCAAATTGATTTGCCAAGAAGCGTTCTTCTCAGTCTATACATTTCTTTGAAAATCAGTGCAGATGTTGAGTTAAATTTGTTGCGGTTTAGACTCAAATCATGGTGTGTGGGGGTGCACTTGGGAGGCAAAGGATAGGGAGATATTGTCAGCATAAACAAAGTCCTAATTCCATACTGGATTATGGAATCATCCATACTGCATGATTACATCAGTCAGTTTAGTCAACAGCATCCCCGGGCACCAAACCCAGTACCTGGCCAATATTGCAGTACTATGAATATGTGTGATCTGGAGTCTGACTACCCAGGTAAAAATTTTGTGTCTGCTGCTTACTAACAATGTGATCCTAAGATCATAACTGTTCTGTGTTTTAGTCACTTCAGGTATAAAACATAGGCAATATGATTACTTAACTCAGAATTTTGAGAAAGATTGAAAAAGGTAATGTGGAAAGTGTATAAAGTACTTAGCTCATACTCTAAGTCTGTGTTAACCATACAATATATTTTTGCACTCACCAAACTTTGAGCTGCTATCCTGAGGGAGTTGATAAGGACGAAATTGCAATGGGCAGGAATCCAAATGTGAAGGGGAATTCTAAATTAGCTGGAAAACTTAAAACACATACACCAGAAAAAGATAAGCCAGAAAAACTCTAGACATATTAAATAGCGTCTAACAGGATTTGAAGGAGGGCAGGGAAGTGAAATCGAGGCCCCACAGCTACTCTTTCCTGGTCTGGAGAGTTTTATTGAAGTACCTATGTCATAAAACCGTTTTGCTACCAGTGATGATAATTTGATGCCTTAACCATATTCATTGTGTAGCAGGTGTGACTCTCTCTTGATGTCTGGAATATAAAGGAGAAAGTCTGAGAAAAGACATAAACATTTCAGAGGCTTAGACCTGGGAAAATAATAGGCAGCTTCCGGCTCCCCAGGCCACTCTGCATAAAGCATCCTTGGTCCCTGAAGGCCTCTGACATTCCTCAGTGATGTGAGCAGGGAGAAGAGAAATGCTTTCTAGTTGGCTCAGGTTACTTCATTCTGGTTAAATGAAGAAAGTATTTAGCGTACATTCCTTGTCACCACAATTCCAGCTGTCCAACTCGGTGTTCTTGTTGCAGAGATGGAAGATCTTTTTAACTGCTGAAATTAAAAAAGAAATGTGTTGCTGAACAAACCTCCCCATCCCTACCCTTGCTCCCTGCCTCTTGTGTGTGACAGGAAGGTGAAAAGGTCAAGTCTAAATAATAGATGCTCTTCAGTGAGTGGTTAGAGCCCTGTTAGTAGATGCTGTAGAGTGTTTGCCATTCAGAAAAATGCTGATCAGACAGCAAACCCCTTAAGAAGGAAAATAAAACAGAATTTTTAGATATGCATTAAAAGGATCCCAGTTGTTTTTAATGCTCAGCTGACCTTGGTTGCTAATCCCATTCCTAGAAGGGCCCCAGGACTCCCTGGTTAACACTCAGAGCCTAATTTACAGAGCTTTTTTTTAATCACCCCTTTTCCTGACATCATGTCTAAACCCTACTTTGGGTCCTCTGAAACTCACAGAGTCACACACAATATCTCCTTTATCCTCCTATTTTCTTGACTTCTTTCTTTCATTATCTTGTTATTAAAAAAAAAAAAAGCAAATTTAGATATTCTAGAAGAGACTGCATCCCCCATAGCCACCTCCAGTTGGGGGAGTGGATCCTGCTGGTGCCAGAGAGTTTCCTCATTGCCATTTCACCTTGTTCTGGCACGTTCTTCTGTAAGACCCCAATCTATGAATCTTGTGGATCTTCAATCCATGTCCTTAAATGACCTCTCCACACTTAACTCACTGCATTCTTTTCTAATCCTGACATATTCTTGGTGGTTGTAGGACCCTGGCTTATCACTTCCTTGACCTCTTCTTCTCTAGTGACTTTCATTTTTGTTTAACATCAGCCACCCCTCCAATGGCCATATTCTAGACACTGTCATTATCAACAACCAAAACCTGTCCATCATCCCACTTTCAGGCGGCCTGATCTTGAATCACTTTTTTCTCCTTCCAGTACACTACTCTCAGTTTTCTAATTACCAACAGTTACTGGTTTTAAAAATGTCATTAGAAACTGTGAGCCCTTGTTTCAACTGTCTCTTCTTTGTTCCTTCTTCTCATGTCCTCCATACTCTACGTAGATTTCATGGAAAACCATTGTTACTTACATGCCCTTATATAAACTTTCTCATTCTTCACTTTCTCCTTTGATCTAGAATGTGGTCCATTCTAATCCTGGCTATGTCCAGTGTTTTTTGTTTTGTTTTGTTTTTTTAATCTCATTGAAAGTAAAATAAAAAAATAAAATGAACTATTCCTTTTACTAAGAGAGCCCTAACCCTCCCTCCTGCCATCCCTACCCATTATCTGTTTGGTTTATTTATCCAGATCTCTGATAAAATGCCACTCCATCAGAGAGGACTTCCCCAGCCAAATTAACTATTATCCATCCATCCATTCATCTATAATAAATAGACATGAATTACCCTTCTCTCTACTCCTATTTTTCTGCATACCTTTATCTGATTTAGTTTTCTCTGTATCTTGAAAACGACTTGAGACAGATGAATAATTTATTATTGAATATTCAAAATATTCTGAGCAAGCTACCAATTTTTTTTTGTGAAAATCTGATATGTTATTTTTTCAAGTAGAAATAGAACATAAGCTTCAGGGAGGGACAGCCTTTTGTGTGTTTCATTCATTGCCAGATTTCTAGAACCTATTCTACACATAGCAGGTGCACACTTTGTATCTTTCAAACAAATAACACCGAAAAAAACATTTTGAACTTAGATTTACTTTTGTCCTGTTCACCACTGCTGTGTTTAACCCAAGTTGACTTTCTTGGAATTCCAAGTTAAAGGAACACTGTAATTAGAGAATTTGGCTTTGAATAAACCCATTTTATGTCTCTCCCTCAGCAAATTTGTGGTTTGACTAATTTTTTTCTTTGATAAGAAGGCTACAGAAAGAGCTTGCTCACCTTTCATGTGTGCAAAGTAGGCACATCATTAAGTGGTTTCTCATAGTATTGGTCTGTACATTTTAGATGAATTGGGTAGAGGGGGATAATACTTAGCTAAACAGTTAAATCTTCTCTTTTTTTTTTTTAATTCAAAGTACCATTTAATTAAACCCTTTTGGAGAATTATCCTGCCTCAGGAGAGCTAGTGAAGTGATAACAGTACAATCAGTTTGACACTCTATCTACCCAGGAAAAAGAAATATGCACAAAACGATTCAACCTCTCTGTCTTTTCTTCTGCTCTGATTGCCCAGTTATGCTTCTTAGCCATTAGCATGGTTTTTTATATATTTTTGTCTTTGTCATTAGCTGGGCTTTTATGTTTTCTGTGTTAAAAGTTCTACCCCTGAGATTGCTGTTACAGTGATCCCAATCTTGAAAAGACAAGTTTACAAATGAAATGAGAAGAAAATGGAGGAAAAGGCTGGCTTTTAGCTGCAAAGCTGCATGTGGTTCTGTCATTCACTGGGGAGTTATGCACCTCCACAAGTGCTTTATCACAAAGGCTGAACTATTCAGGGATGTGCAGATCCCTGAACATCCTCTGGCATCATTTATTTATTAATATCCTGGGCATCATCGTTAAGTACATGTTGAGTCCCTGGTCAGATTACCAGGCAGGGCAGTTCTCTCTCCTGCACTTGAGTCAGCATCTCCAATCTGGCTAATGCATGAATTCATTGAGTGGGATGATGATAGACAGGCTCCACAAAAGTGACTTTCTCAGCTCTGAAATTCTCTATAGTGATGGACACTGGCTGGGTCTAGGGAAGTGGCTCTCAAATAAAACAAGAGCAAAGCTCCTTCACTGTTGGAGTATTTGCATCATTCATTCTTGTTCACTAAATGGTTTAGTTTTGCTTTTCTCATTAGAATCTGCTCTTTGGGTGTCTCACTATGAGGCAATTGAGTTCCTTATTAGTTATAGCTCCAGAATTTCTTCAGCAGGTTGAGAGGAAGGATTAGGGCTGATGATTGACAGGAGAAAGGTCAGGGACATGCTGTTGAAAGTGCCTGAACACTCTCTTTTCAATGATTGTACATCTGTTTGTCATGATTTTGGCAGGGATTGTATAGTGCTTTTGCACTAGAAATAAGAGAGATTTTAACAGATCCCTCCTATGACCCCCTTACCATCACTCCTGAAAGAGTTTTGATATATTTCTTCATGGTTTTATGTCAAATTCTATTCTAAATGAGTAACAGGCTTTGAAATATTTAAAAATTCTTTTGAAAATCAAAGATTATAGGAATCACCCTATCTCCATTTTCCCTGCCTATCTTTTTTTTTAATATTTATAATAATATATTTATTTATTTATTTTATTATTTATTTTAATTTATTTTTTTATTGGTTGTTCAAAACATTATAAAGCTATTGACATATCATATTTCATACAATAGATTCAAGTTGGTTATGAACTCCCAATTTTACCCCAAATACAGATTGCAGAATCACATCGGTTCCCTTGAGGTTTTCCAAATTCAAGATAAAATTTCATTGCTCTAAAATAAATAGATTTGGAATGTGTTTTCCATACAGTCTTTCTCCCTAAAACATTCTGCTGCTACATATTCAAGGAGATATTTTGTGGTTCAAAACTGCTCCAACTTTGGTACAATCTGCCCATTAATGTACTTCATTCAGTGTAAGTTGCTGTTGATTATAATGTGGACTCTTTTTAAATGCATTGCTAAGAAAAAATGCTGCCAATTTAACCATAATGTGATTATAACAAGCATTTTCATGTTAAAAAATAATTTGTAGGAAAATAAAAAGACTTGTCTTTGAGTTTGCAAAATACTTAAATTTACAAAGAGATTCACAAAATACATTTGTGTATCATAGGTTCTGACAGGTACTGCACCAAAGAACTTGGCTGAAATTTCTTTAAGCCAGCATTTTTAAGCCTTTTGGTTAGCCATCTGAATTTCTATTATAATGTCCAACCTCAGAACATTTATTAAAGTTTATTTGAAAATAGCTAGTGGAATATTATCTAATAAGGTATTTCAAAGACACAAGATCCATTGAGAGTTCTGAAGAAATGGAAAGAGAAGAGAAGAAATGACCAAAAAAAAAAAAAAAAAAAACTATGATATAAAACAGATGGGACAAGTCAGGTAGGGAAAATGTTAAGGATTAAGGAAAAAGTTTTTAAAAATATTCTGAGCAAGCTATCAAATTTTTGTGAAAATCTGATATGTTCTTTTTTCAAGTAGAAAAAGACTAGGAAAAAGATTGGGATTTTGATTGGTGAGAGTTTATGGGGGGACATGATCACAAAGGCTCTTCTTGTTGATATAAGCTTAGCTATAAGCATATAACTTTTCCTAGAATGCTATTTAAATCTGATCTCAGGTGTGACCCAAATTATATTTGTGTAAGTTACATGGGAAGGGTTTGGGGAGGGAGAGAGATAGTCTAGATTCTAGGAAATAAATGTTTGTTTCAACTTTGGAGTTATTGCTCTATTATCTATAAAGTAGGATGAACAAAACTGAATGACCAAGAAACCTTGGAATGTAAATGGTCACCACTAGGGATCTAGAATGTCAGACTATGTCATGGAATTGTAAAGAAGAACAGTAAAATACTTAGGGGATAAATACTATGCCCAAAACACATTTTCATATCTGTTTATTTTAGACTAATGACATTATCCGGATGTGCAAATAAAATTTTGTTTTGTTGAAAATCTGTTTGAAATAAAGGAATCAAAAGAAAAGGAGAATTTATATATATAATTATAATATATCATACAACATATAATTATATATTTATTATATATTAAATAACATACTATCATACATATTATTTATTATTATAGTTATTAAATTGCATAACATATACTTACCTACATATTATATATAAAATAAAGCAATGACATTAAGCAATGACAACTGAATGGTAAGTGTAATTAGGAGATCCATATTTAACATAAAAGATTATTAGCAGCTATGAGAAATATAGGGAAAAATAAAGACTAAGTGAGCTATAAAACATTACCAAATATATATGTGTATTATAATACCCCAAATTATCTGTTGCTTTCTTTTTTTTTTTTTTGTTATTCTCTGTTTCTCCACTTGGACAGCATCTCCCATGAAAGTAGACTTTATCTTTCTATTATCATTTTCAAACTTTTTTGTGTGAGTGACTGAAATATAGGGGTCACTCAATAAATATTACACAGTGTTTGCTTAGGGAATAAATGAATAAGTAAGACATAATTTCATTCACCACATTTGTTATTCATAACTTGAAAATGGATCCTCCTTAAAGCTTTTAAACTTCTGCTTAGTCGATATTATTCTTCTGAGGAATTCATTAGCATGACAGATAACAAAATTTTTATACAATAAGCCATAAGGCCACAGTGGAGGGAATAGCACATATATATGAACTGCCTCAGTCATGGTTACACATCTGTGATGAGAGGTGACAGAAGGGTGTCTGCAGAGACATTTACTCCAGCAAAAAGAGGTCACGCCCAGCCTCACTTGACTGAAGTTGTCCATGGCAGCATTGCCAAACAGCACAGTGTCTGCAGAGAAGCCAGAGAGAGTTCTTATTATTATCATTCTCTATCCAAAGTTCAGGGTCAAATTTACCCTGCTGGCCTTTAAAAAAAAACTCCTTTCCATGAAAGAGCCCCTGTATCCACAGATTCCTGTAAGAATGAGTAAACTTCTGGTGGCCTGTCTGTGAAATGACTCCACAGAGGTGAGGCACATCTTTGAGTCTGGATTCTCAGATGGGGATGAAAGGATGTTTCAGCATCCCAAGGATATGAACCTTTTTTTTTTTTTATCGTAAGACTTTGAATTGTAAACTTCCAAAATATTTCATATGAGAATATGTTCAGGGGAATATATTAAGTTTTCTGTCACTTTGTATTCTAATGCTGCTACAGAAGGATTGAATCTTTTAAAATGTTGCTTTTGAGTTTTTTTCTCTTTCAGAGAAAATCTGAGAGTTGATTTAAAATTTAGCATTTTTCAGAGCCAATTCTCAAAGCACTCTGGTGTGTGTTGTTTTTTTAAGTAACATCACAGTATTTTTATTATAGTCTTTACAGAACAGAATCTTTTATATGATTTCTAATATAATTTACTATGTGAACATATTTACATGAATTCCCATCTATAAATAGACATTCTTTCAACCTTATATAGACCCATTCTGTGACCCAAAAACTATTTTGGGTTCTGAGAATTAAGTGATGCATTTGATTATCCTCAAAAAACACACCATGCAGGATATAATACCAGTGAGTAAATAAATAAAGTATAATAATGTAAGGAAAAGGAATGGGCTTTTTAAAAATTATTATGGACAAGAAAAGAAAGTTGAAAATTTTCAAAATTCAGGCACTCTGATTAAGAGGTATACTTCCTAAATTTTATATACATATAATTAATTAATTTTATTTTACTATGAAATGAGAAATAATCAGGAAAAGGAGAGGTTAAGAATGATTGGTAGATGAATGATCTACCTAGACACCCATTTAATGGTATCTCATTTAGCAAAACCAGGCTTATCACATAGAATTAAAACACCGGATTATACTTACCCTATTAAACTATAAGCTGGGTCACATGGCTCCTGAACCCTAACGTCTTAAGGGCTCATGTTGGCTTCTGAAGCACTCAGGATCTCTCTAGCTCCCATCTCTTGACTTCTCCTGTCACTCTCCTGGTTCATCCTGGGCTTTCAGTAAAGCCCAGATGGTCTTGCTGATCCTCACACCTGGCCTTGCTTCAGTTCATTTGCCCTTTCTGTTCCTTCTGTCCGAAATGCTCTTTTTTTCAACCACATCTCCTCCAAGGTGCTGAAATGTTACCTTTTCAATCAAGTCTGCCCTGATATCTGCACTTAATTTACAAACTGCCCCTCCTGCCCTGAAAACTACCTTTGCAATCTCCCCAAATTACCCTGTGTAGCTGTTTGGTGGATTGGAAGTCAATGTGTAAAGACAAGGTGTAATGTTTTAAAATCCTCATTATCACTTCCTATTTGGATGTGAAAGCATCAGGAGCCATTTATTATGGAACCCTCCTCTTATCCATTGTGGTCACTTTTTTTACCCATTTTCTCTGGACAACATGCCACCCTTGAAACTGACCTACCCCAAACCTCTAGAATTAGATTTTAGATTATGTATTGACAACAAATGCACAAGTTGAATTCTGTGTCCTGTATGTATATTTATATAAAGAGATATACAGCCAGTCAGTAGTCACAAGAAATACTTGAGTTAAATTCCCATCTGTAAAATGGGGGAATACCTGTACTACCTAACAATGCATTCTTGTTAGGAGAAATAAGTTAACATATGTCAAAATGCTGTTAAAATTGGAGATTATTGTGACATTTTACATTGTTGTTGTAATAGAAACATGCTTATGTTTAATAACATCTTTTTAGAGGATGTTCTCCTTCCAAAAGCAGTAAACCAACCACCATTATTTACAAGTAGACCTTCTTTTTATTTTCTAAAGAAATATCCTCACTTATTGCCACTATTGGTAAAACACATTCAGAGAAAGTCAGTGATCTATAATCAAATTGCTACTAAACAATAAAGTGTTTTCTGGTGATGTTGGGAGTCTTCTGCTCCACCTTTTTTTTTCTCACCTAAAGATGAGACTAATAATGATTGTGTAAGATTGGAAGGGATTAGAATTGGAAAATCATCAGAGTAAAATATAAGTAAAAAAACAAATCACTGGATGCAACATCTAGGTAAGACATTTTGATAAGGCTTGAGATAGTTGTGTTGTCTTAACATACTTCTACATAGATTGCTTATTAGTTGTAGGTCAAAAAATAGTCTATACATAAAGTAAAAGTTAAACAGAACTTTGGCCAGATGATCAGCATTACCTGTGACAGGCAGGTGGACATCATGTGTTTATGAATGTGATATCCTAAGAAGGACACAATATGACATGTGTTGTGTCATCCAGGAACAATACATAACCTGGATTTATTCTCAAGGAAACATCAGATTAATCCAAAATAAAGAGCATTCTTAAACAAAACAAAAATGCTGAATTTTTAAAAACTGTCCATGTTACAAAAGTCAAAGAAAAACCAAAGATTTGTACAAAGTTAAAGAGGACTAAAGGTACATGACAATTAAATACACAGTGAAGGGATCCTATAATGTAGGGGTAAATGCTAATAAGGTCATTGTGGATTAGATGGTAAAATTGGTGCACTGGTTGTATCAATGTTAGATTTACAGGATGTCGATAACAGTACTATAATTCTATCAGAGAATATCCCCCCCCTTTTTTGTACTGGGGATTGAATTTAGGGGCACTCAATCACTGAGCCACATCCCCAGCTCTATTTTGTATTTTATTTAGAGACAGGGTCTCATCACTGAGTTGCTAAGCACCTTACCATTGCTGAGGCTGCCTTTGAATTTGAGATCCTCCTGCCTCAGCCTCCCAAGCCGCTGGGATTACAGGCATGTATCACCTCTTCCAGCTTGAGAATATCCTTATTATTGAGAAATTTGCATTGAAGATTTCAGATAAAAAGCTATATTTTGCCAATTAATTCTTAGATGGTTTAAAAAATACATTTTTAGTAGATGGATGGGCAGATAAGTTGTACTAGCTCTAGACAGAACAATTGAACAGAAAAATTGAGCAAAATATAATAGGTAAACCTATGGAAAGGGCAGATCCCTATCCTTGGATATTCTTTGTACCATTCTTGCAACTTTTCTGTGTTTGAAATTATTTCCAAATAAAGACTAAAAATTAAAATAATGAGGCACAGTAGCTGTGACTTCTGTTTATTTGACTTATCTGAAAGAGTTTATTTTCTTTTGTAAATACCTGACTTACAATCAGGCAGGGACTTAGTCTCCTGGGAAGGTAAGGTGTTTTGTGCATAAAAATAGCAATAGAGAGGTGTTTGATATGTTAATATTTTACTGCGTTTTCATTTTTTATTATTTATTATTAATGAAATGCAGTTGTCTTTGAAGCCTGCTGAGCATTTAATAATGAAATTGTGCATCGTTCATTTTCAAATGTCTGCGCTCCATATGTGTTAGGAACATAAATTCAATATGCACTTCAAATCATTTCATAAAGGGAGAACTACAGAGAAGTTAACCAACTGATGCACTTTAAATGCATGTTTGATACACAATTGCCAGGTTGACATACAGTTTATGAATCCTGTGTTGTATGGAGAGTGCCCTGGTGGACCATGATTCCTGGAGCCCACAGTTTGAATGAGTGATGATATTCTTCCTTAAGATCCCAAATTTCTTTATGTAAACACTAAGTGATGTGGGTGCTATTCCCCTGATTGGTCTTGATCTTGGTCTTAAATGTTGTCCCCAACGTTTACCAGCATGTCCATGGAAATACCTGTCCTTGGCTAGTTTGGAATGAGGGAGTGAAACTTGCTTTTAATCCTCAAGAGAAGAAACAGAACACTTAAGAGAGCCATGTCCTGGGAGCGGTGTCTCATACCTGTAATCCCAGCATCCCAGGAGGCTGAGTCAGGAGGATCCTGAGTTCAAAGTCAGCCTCAGCAATGGTGAGGCAGGCATTAAGCAACTCAGTGAGACCCTGTCTCTAAATAAAATACAAAATAGGGCTGGGGATGTGGCTCAGTGGGCAAGTGCCTGAGTTCAATCCCTGGTACTTCCCCCCCCCCCAAAAAAAAAAAAAGAGAGGGCCATGTTCTAAAGCTTCCCCAATACTCAGGTTACCATTCTAGTTCATTATTCTTTTTTACTTGTTCTCTCATTCCTCCCCTTTTTTTATCCTCATTTTCCACTCATTCTTCTCCCCATCGGCTCTTCTCTATTAAATTCCTCTCTACTTTAGCCTCAAGTGATCTGCAAGCAGAGGATCCATAACCATAGGGTCCTCCTGCCCTGGGACAGTGACAGAATAAACAGAAGAAATGTGTTCATGATGACCAAGTATTCAGGCTGTGGTGAGAAAGGAAGGATGTGAGACAGACTGCTTTAATTTCTCTCAGGGATTCTGGGGGACCATACCTGTAGCTATCCATCTTCAGTGTTGTCAATGTCAATGCCAAGTCTGGACCCAGATGGACGTGAGTTTACCTCCCTTCTGCAGCACTGATCAGCTGTGTGAGCGTCGTCCGTCAAACTTTCTGGACCACAGAGACTTTTCATCCTGCAAAGGGAGGTAATGATAATACCAATCCGGGGATTCTCTTGAGGGTCAAAGACTACCTAGCAGGCTGTTTTGCTATTATTTTATTCAGCAATGTCATTTCTTGAATTCTGTTTCCCGGAGAGTTCAGCTCTTTAACTGTCAGGCGGTCTTCCCAGATCTTCTGGGGGTACGAAGCAGGTTGGATACAATTTGAGTGAAGGAGCTCCAAAATGAGCAGGTAAGTTCTCTCCCTTCAACTTTCTAGTCCCCCAGAGGGTCACAGTGACCAATATCTTGTGGGCTGAACCTCCGAGATCCACACACCAACTGTTGAAGTGAACAGAATACTCTGATAATGACCAGATCTCGTGTTGGTGAAAGCCAGTCTTATTATTGTGATTTGAAAATTCTTCTGAATTGGAGATGGAAAGATCTTTCTCAGATCCTCCCCACTGGCCGAATTCCAGCTGGAACATATGGCCATTGCCTGCCATGACAGTTTATGCCTGAGATATCTGGAAGCACTGTCAAGATGGGCGTGCGGGGAGATAGCGTTCTTCATGCTTAAAAGACCTCCGCCTTCCGAGAATGTCATGCGTTGCAAGCTTGAAGTGACCCAAGAAATGCTGACATGGCAGGAATAAAACCAAGCACCATGCATCTCAGCCAGCTTATTGTCTATGCTGTGTCCATACACAGGAGGACACTCCAGAGAGGAGAGGGTGATGGGCTCTCAGAACTTAGCTTTGAAGAGGAGGGGTTTGGCAGTCTTTTGACAATGTTCTGCTGTACATCTGGGAAATTCTTGTTGAGAGTGGGAATCACTTTGCAGATCTCAGAAGTGCATTTCCCACACTTGCAAGCTGCTTGTGCTAGGCAGAGTTTCTGGCTGAGTGCCAGCTTAGGAAAATCATTCTGACTCTATCAAACTTCTAGCCCTGCCTCATCCCTTTTTCTTTTTCCTAGATATATATCTATATCTATATCTATATCTATATCTATATCTATATCTATATCTATATCTATCTATCTATCTATCTATCTATCTATCTATCTATATTTTTTGGAGGGGAGAGTGGGTACCAGGGATTGAACTCAGGGGCACTTGACCACTGAGCCACATCCCCAGGCTTGTTTTGTATTTTATTTAGAGACAGGGTCTCCCTGAGTTGCTTAGCTCCTTACTATTGCTGAAGCTGGCTTTGAACTCATGATCCTCCTGCCTTAGCCTCCTGAGCCACTGGGATTATAGGCGTGTGCCACCGTACTTGGCTTCCCTAGATATTTTAATATCCATTCACACACTGCAGAGCATAATTCCTTGGAACAAATAACTAGACAAAGCCCAAGTCTCAAACAGCTGTGGTCCTACAAATACACACACACACACACACACACACAAATCACACACATCTATATGTTTTCATTTCACAGACTTATACCAGTAACAGTATGGTAAAAGAAAATTAGACCATAAAGGTGGCTTTAACAAAACTCAATTTATTACATTTGTAGACCTAAGTACAATTTAACCAGGCATTCTGGTAATGAAATATATGTGCTCTTACAAATAAAAGAAAATCTATCAGAAGCTTGGAACATTGAGGATTATTTGCCTTTTTTTGAAAGAAGTCTGAGATAAATACTCCAGGGGAGATGCTTTTCTCAAAAGTTTCAGACACCCATAGCACTTTGACTTTAGGCTCATGGTCTCAAAACAGCTGCAGAAGCCTCAGCATCATATCCAGATTACATCAATCTACTGCCTGCTTCCCATATTTAAAACCTCATTAAAGTCAAGGGAAAGAACAAAAGCCAAAGGTGTCTGTCAGCTGAGTCTGTAATCTGGATTAGAAATGTAATATTGTCCTCCACTGCCTGAGTAACAACTCAGCCAATACCACATTATGTCTTGTTGACCAGAACTGGTGTGCACCAGTTCCTAACCTGAACACTACTAGTCAGGGAGAGATATAGAATGAAGAATGCTGGTAGAATCAGCTAGCTGATTGTGTTTGCCACAGGTCCCAAGTGAATAATGAAACTATATTTTTTAGAATGATCAGGCGGCTGAGTTATAAACAGGAAAAGAGTTGGTAGAGCTCAGTCAGTAGAGATCTATATACCAGGTTGATGAATTTGGGTTTCAAAGATATGAGGCAAAATTATAGATTCAGAATCAGAAAAGTGGTTGCACTAAACAGAATATTCATCTAGAGCTGTAATTAAATTTGTTTTAAATGTCTATTTTCCAACCCTTCTGGGGAGAAAAGCTTGATAAACCCACTAATACAATGAAATGTTGTTTTTATTTCATTTGGAGACAGATAGTTGAATTCAATTCAAAGAGTATTTATGGTCTCTTGACTGCATTCAAGAGCGCTATGCTAATGCCACAGGAATTCTGATGCATGCTATAACACAGATGGACCTTGATGACATTAAGTGAAGTAGACCAGATACAAGGGACAGATATTGTATGATCCTCCTTACTTGACATACATAGTGTAGCCAAATTCATAAATGCAAAAATTAAACTGGAAGAACAAGGGAAGAAGAGCTACTGTTTAATGCATACAGGGTTTGTGTTTGAGAAGATGAAAGAGATGCTGGTAATGATTGTGTGGCAATGTCAATGTACTTAATGCCAATGAATTATAAACTCACAATTGGTAAATATGGCAGGTTTTATGTCATGTATATCTTACTATGATAAAAATAGAAAAGGAAACACAGTTGCCACCCATGAGTTTACCACTAGCAAGTGGGAAAAGGGAACTACTTACTTTGAAACTGAGTGCAACCCAAAGCCCAGACCAATAGGGATGAAAGAAGTATCAGTGGGGATCAGCAGGTTGTAAGCACCCTGTTTGCTCAGCCCAATGCTATGTTCTTCTCCAGTCTTACCGCATTTGCTACTAATGAATGAATTCATTACCTAGAGGAATCTGGGTTGGTGTTTCCAAGTTTACAGGTGAAACGATAGGAGTGATGGGGAGACACATCAGGAACTCTGAGACATTTCTAATTGGGAACGAGGGGACTCCTGTGATGCATGGAGGATGGATTATAAATGGATTATAAAGAAGAGTTGTGGGTTAAAATGTGTAGTTTGGATAATAAGCAAATACCAAGGTAAAAAGTTTTATGCAATTGATTATACAGTTGGAAACCACACTGGAGGTTTCAGGTAAGATATTGATAGGATTAATATTGCTCCGAACTCAGAGAAGTAGTGGAAATAATAGGAGAGAATTAAGAGCAAGATACAAGTACACTTCTTGATTTTACCTGCTGGGGCGGTATGGGATAAGCTGGAGCCATGTTCAATGGTTACCTATGTTGGAATCCATTTGACTGGAATACTCCCAGTTTTCCTTCAACAGGCATACATATTGTCAATCAGTCAATCAATCAGTTAATCAATCAATCAATAAGTAGTTTCCAGAAATGTCTATCACTCATTATCAAAACATGCTCACATTAATTTCAAATTATTAAAGATGGGGTGTTTCGTCATTTGATATTGTTATAAAATACATTTTAGTGAGATACCATCACATCAGTGATACAATGAAGTTATAAACTATTATGTTGTGCCTACTTCTATAAAGAAAGGTGAACTCTTAAGTAGGGCCTTTTGTATTTAGTCTTTGCATTTGCAGCCTAACATTTTCCAGGGGTGGGGGGTGGACGGCTTCAGAATAACACACCATTTCACCCTGAGAAGATATTTAATGCCCTCCCAGGTGCAGAGTTATAGGAGGGAACTCTCGTTTCTGCTCCTTGCTGCTTATTTAAAACCCAGCACATATTTTAAGAAGAGAAGATAAAGCAAGACCAAGTTAGCTTTTAATTTGAACAGTGATAATCACTTTTGTGTCATAAAGGAGCATAGATATGCAGGATGCCATAAGTGGGAACTTCTGAATGAAGATTAGGAATAGGAATGTGCCATTCTTTGAAATACAGCTTATAACTGAACTTGAATTTAATTTTCTTTAAGCTTTGTTAAACAGGGAAGTGCTCTTTACGGAAAACCTGCGTTGCTAAGGTTTTATCCTCCTCAGCATTTAGGCAGCTGCTTCAATTCTTGACTGCCTTGTGGTCTATAGCTACCATGGTTATTTTTTTTAAATTTTTTTTTTAACTGAAAAAAGGGGAAATTGCCTCAAATTAAAGAAAGACAGCTTTGAACAACCTGCCCCAGATTAAAGCATTTTAAACGTCAAGAATGTTAGCGAAGATGCCTATACTGTAATTTAGATAACAGCTCAGACACCAGGCTGGTTTGTGTTCATTGTTGAGATGGGGGTGATTGCCACTTGGAGTGTTCTTGATGTCATGCCTTAGTGTTGACTTTTTACTTTGAGAGAGATGGGAAAACCCCTTATTCATATATTGAAGACTAAGCTTTGTTTTGGTGGGTACCAGGGATTGAACTCAGGGACACTTGACCACTGAGCCAGGTCCCCAATCCTACTTTGTATTTTAATTAGAGACAAGATCTCACTGAGTTGCTTAGTGCCTCATTTTGCCGAGGCTGGCTTTTAACTCGTGATCTTCCTGTCTCAGCCTCCCGAGCCTCTGGGATTATAGGTGTGCTCCTAGCTAAGACTAAGCTTTTTGATATCTGACTGAAAAAAAAAAAAAAAAGTAAATACTGCAGCCTTCAGATCAGAAGACTGTGTAGGAAAAAAATTATCCTAATGAAAAATGAGGTTATCTGGAGTATCTTGAGCTAAGAATTCCAGGTAGTCCTAAAAACTTCAGCACCAACATATATTAAGGCAAATGCAAAAACTATTCAACCTCCCCTCTAGAAAAGCAGTGAAAATATTTCAAGAGATTATGTCTTATTTTTGTTTTCCCTGAGGAGTTTTTGTTCAATAAATGTTCCTTGAATGGAAAGATTACACAGTGATATAGTTGTTTACAGCCCCAGAAAAACAAAAATGTGGGTAAAATTACCTAGTAGTTGTGAGATGTCTTTTGAGTGTTTTTTCTAACAGTGCTTATAGTGACTTGTACCAGTTTTTTCCAGCTGCTCTTATTTCCCCAATTGATTACAAAGTACTCTCAATTAGAAATATAATGGACCAGAAATCTGATGATTTGGAGAGACTTCTTGGTAGATCCTGTCCTGACTCCAAACTCTGCTGATTTAAAGATGGTGTGAGAATTTTACATTTCTCAAAGGGAGAGAGTGTGCTGTCCCCAATGGTTACAAACTGTGGCACAGAACTTTGCACGGGAAAATATTAAAACAGATTGATACAGAAGAATTAAAATTGGGGGCTAGGATGATGAACTGGAGTTTATTGGCACACAATAACTCATTGCAAACAGAGGGAGACCCAGATACAGTATCTTAGACAGTAGCTATCTGCTGTTTGTGTTTTATTTCTGAGTATTTAATTTCTACAAGGTCCTGTAGCAATACAAAAAAAAACAAGTATAGACATATTTTTGAATGCTTTAATATAGGAGAGTCAAAGGGAAAGGGATTGAGCTGTTATTCATACATACAGAAAGGACAACTTGTTCTCAAGCCAGGTAACATTTTCACAAATTTAGAAATAAAAGGCAAATAAACAAAAGCATATCACATCCTTTTCCATAGTTCTTTGAGAATCATGGCTGTACTGGGTCAGTTTCTTATCCTGGCAAGAAAATATCTGACCATGACTACATGAGATCAGGAAGGGAGGTCAAAAGAAACGAAGTGCATATGAAGTAGGTGGGTTATTTCTTGGTCTCCTCTTATTTAAGGTGCTTGTTTAGAGCACAGACTGTGAAGCATCTTGTATCACTTTTATACCTAACTGAAGGGGGGAAATAGTGTGGAGCATCCATAGGAGATCTGTGTCTAAGTAAAAGAACTAAACCCATCTGAGTAGCTAACTTTATCGTCTTCCCATCACTCTGAGAAGATGAGCCTGGGAAAACTAATTGAAGATCAATAATAAGGGAATCTCCAACTTTGGACACCATCCATTGTGGGGGGCTCACAAGGAAAACCAGACTTCGAGAAACAATGGGATCTCAATAATAATGTTCTAGGAGTGTTAAAAATTCTGTTTCCAGGACAATAGGAGACTCACTGGAAATTCTGGAAAGACAATAGTGAAGTGGATGGAACAATACATTGCAATTAAGCCGGGAAAAACATCATGCCTACTTTCCTTTTCTGTCATTGTTAACAGACATGAAAAGAAAGATCTTTATGCATAAAGAAACAGATTCCTTATCTCATCTTCCAACCTGATAAAATAATAAGTAATGCAACATTAAAAAAAATGTCTGAATCTACCCCCCTCCCCCCCCTGCTCCCCAAGCAGACAGTACTATATAGTTGTCAAACTGCTCAGTGATCTCTTTTCTCTCATGGGTAATAGAAATCTGAATGATAGTTATGCTTTTTTTTCCCTTGCCATAAACCTATATCTGATATCAGCATTCTTGTCCACTGGATTATGCAACATCAGCATAGATAGAGTCAGAGGAAGCAGCATGAAGGTGCTGTGCAGAGATCCAAGCCCTGGGAAGCAGGAGGGCTGGTTTCCAACAGTGTTTCTCAGATGCCCCGAGATGAAGATTGGGTGTTTATTTATAAAATAATGTTGAATCAGACACTTGGAGGATGTGGCAAAGTCAACCTGGCTTAATGTTTTTAGGTCCTTGTTCTCAACTTTTGTAACTGCTCTTGTTACAATCTGGTCATGGTTAGTAGATCGGCACGAATCTATGGGCCATGCTGAGGAGCCCAGATTGAGATGTAGTAGCTGTGCTATTTTTTTTTTCCCCCTTAGGACAGTGATTTACTTCTCTTTTCCCAATTCATAAAATGAATTGGGGGTATAAAATGCATTGATAGTTGTATCATACTATTATTCTTTTTATAATACTTGATTTTATGGGTTAGGAGGATCTCTGTCAGTTCCAACTTATATAAAAGAGGGAGCATTCGCTGGGAGTTTCCAGGTGATATTTTTACAAGGTTGTCACTGAATTACAACATGATTTTCAGAGTAGCAGACTATTATTTATTTTTCACCTGATTCTTTGATGAAAAACACCACTGTGTGGTTAGCTCTGGACTCTCTAGTGCCACCCCTACCCCGTTCCTCCCTGCTCTAGGTAGCATAATGATAATGAGTTGGCAGGTCAAATCTGAGCGATCGATCTATAATTTGCCTTACGAACAGACGTGTGAGTATTGAGTTACAAATAGGTCATCTCTAAAGATGGCAAAGTACCTGCAAACTGAGCACATTTGTTTCCTCTTTTCTCCCAATACCTCCGGCAAAAAAATACACATGCGCATGAGCGTGCACACATATGCGCACTCACACACACATACACATCTCCAAAAAATGCCAACAAAAATGTAACTATAAAATTTTCTAAAACAAAAAATATTCTGGGCAGGTTTTTAACTGTGTAAAGATTATAATGCTAGATGGTTCCTTCACCTTCTCTGAATTTTAATGAATGAGAATAAAACAGGAATGGAAGAAAACCTTTACCTAGTGTTAAAAGCCACAATAGCCATGGGTAAGGATTGCTCTTAGTCATTTCATTCCTCTAGTTGATGCTTTTAAAAGGTGTTTTAAATTCTAGGACCCAAAAATCATTTTTCCTAGGTTTCAAAAAACAAAAACAGTTCTCAAAAGGAAATTAGATTTTTGTTTAAAAAATTTTGGTGTATATCATTAAATATGAGTGGGATTCATTATGCCATATTTGTATGTACAGGTATTTGATCAATCTCCTTCCCCCAATATCTTCCTTTTTCTATCATTCTTTCCCTCCCCCAGATCTACCACTCTACTGATCTCCAGTCTGTTAATTATTATTTTGATTGGTGCATTATAATTATATATAAGTGAGGCTTATTGTGGTATATTTATACATGGACATGCACAATTTGGTAGGTTACTCCCCAGCATTTCCCCATGTTCCCCCCTCCTCTAGATCTCTTTGCTTGATTCTGTTGGTCTCCTTCTATTTTTGTGAGATTGCCTCCATTTTTTCCCTTTTCCCTGTACCTATGCTTCTGTATATGAGAAAAATCATTAGACCCTTGAATTCTGATTCTGCCTTATTTCACTTAGCATGCTGTTCTCCAGTTCCATCATTTACTTTGCAAAGTATGCAATTTATAGCTGATAAAATGCCACTGTAGGTATGCATGTATACACATATGTATATAGGTATATGTATATCACATTTTCTTTATTTTTCTGTTAATAGGCAACTAGGGTGGTTCTATAACTTGACTATTATGAATTTTCTGCCATCCACATGCATATGCATGTATCACTATATATACTGATTTTTTAAATCTTTTGGATGAATACCAAGGAGTGGTATAACTGGGTCATATTGTGGTTCCACTATACCCTTTCAAAGAATTTCCATACTGCATTCCAAAATGGTTGTACTAATTTGCAGTCTCACCAACAATGTATAAGTGGACCATTGTCCAACATCCTCATTAGCAATTATTGTTGTTTGTATTCTTGATGATTGCCATTCTCACTGGAGTGATATGAAATCGCAGTGTAGTTTTGATTTGCATTTCCCTGATTGTTAGGATGCTGAATATTTTTTTCATTTATTTATGAATCATTTGTATTTCTTTTTTTTTGGACATGTCTGTTTAGATTATTTACCCATTTATTGATTGATTGACTTGATTTTTGATGATAAGCTTTTAGAGTATTTTATATATTCTGGATATTAATCCCTTGTCAGAAGTGTAATTGGCAAAGATTTTATTCCATTCTGTGGGCTCTCTCTTTGCATTTTTATTTCCTCCACTGTGCAGAAACTTTTTAATTTGATGCCATCCACTTATTGATTCTTGGATTTATTCCTCGAGCTTTAGGAGTCTTATTAAGGAAGTTTGTACCTGCACCAATATGTTGAAGTGTTCAGCCTCTTTTCTTCTGGATGTTTCAATGTTTCTGGTCTCATTCTTGATGTCTGATCCACTTTGAATAGACTTTTGTGCAGGTGAGAAATAGGGATCTAGTCTTTTCTTTTCTGCATATGGATATCCTGGTTTCCTGGCACTATTTGTTAAAAAGGTGATCTTTTAATGGTTTTGACACCTCTGTCTACTATCAGATGATTATATCTATGTGGATTTGTCTCTATGTGGATTTGTCTCTGTGTCTTCTATTCTACTCCGTTGGTCTTGGTGTCTTTATAATGCCAGTACCTATGCTGTTTTGGTTACTCTAACTCTGCAGTATAATTTGAGATCAGATATTGTGTTGCCTCAGTATTGTTCTTATTTCATTTTTAAAATTTTTATTGGTTCTTTTTAGTTATATATAATGGTAGAATCTATTTTGATATAATTATGCATGCATGGAATGATCTTATACTAATTAGGATCTTATACTAATTCTTATGGATGTACACCCTGGTGGGATTCATTGTAGTGTATTAATATATGTCTAGAGTAAAATTATGTCAGATTAATTTCACTGTCTTTCCTTTTTTGACTATATTGGGTCTTTTATTCTTTCATATGAATTTTAGGGGTTTTTTTTGTACTTCTATGAAAAAAATCATTGGAATTTTTAAGAGGATTGCATTAAATCTTTAGACCACTTTTGGTACTATGGCCATTTGAACAATATTAATTCTGTCTATCCAAGAACACAGGAGATCTTTCTATCCTCTAAGATCTTCAATTTAATAAAATTAGATCTAAATGGGAAGGTAAAGTATTGTTCATGAATAAGTTATTTAGAAGCCTCCAGGTTTTCTTTTGAACCCAAAATTGTCAAACCTCTCTGAGAACAGTTAATTTAGTTAAACCATATCAGTGCTTTCAGATGCCAACTTTCAGGTTTTGTATATGATCTTGTGTCCATGTTAAACAACAAATTCATGAATAATTTCCTTACCAGGTCATATTTTTGAGAATTCTTCATTCTTAAGTGCCTTTTAAAAAAGAAAAAGTTGTTTTACCCATCAATACTTTTGAGTCCTTAAATAATCCTGTCCATTATTTTCATAGTTAACATCATTGCCTTTTTTATGTATTGGCTTTTAGTTATAATGTATCTTAGGGAAGGTGGGAAGAAAAGAGTATGAAACACACATACATCCCCCCGCCCCTCCACACACACCTTGCTTACCTCAATCTGCAAAATTATGTTTCATTTATTGCCTACAGCAATGAGAAAAATTCAAATATATCCATGATATTTGCAATATTTCCAAGGTGTATCTAGTGACCTAGGAATTTGTTTGCAAATTTTACTTTGTTGTTCTAGCTTTTGATTTGCCATTAGTTGGGAAAAGGTGAAGATGTTGCACAACTTTTGATCTTATTTGCCATCATAAAAGTGTTATGTTAGATTAGATAGATTAAAATAGTTCTTGAATATTCCCACACAACTTCCAACCAAACCCAGACTATTTTTTTCCAGCAATGTATACTAATCGTTGAATTAAAAAAAAAATGAATGTAATTTATACACTGTCTTCCAGAGTGATGCAAATAAACACCAGACTGTTTAACAGCCTTCAAGTTATACTGTCACTCATAGTGATGTTTGCCTAGAGGCAAATTAAAGTAGGTATCTTTGGTGCAATTTTGAAGGAGACATTCATTCAGCTTGGTGATCTGCTGTTGATGTGTTAAACAGTTGTGGCTCACAGCTATGCTATCTCTAAATTCATTCTGTGGAGCTTGACCTTAAGATAATGTAAAAAAGCAATTAGTTTTAAACAGTAGGAGTGCCATCAGTGTGAAAGAAACAAATTACACGGTGGGGTGATATTTTTAGTGATTTTTAAAGAGATTATTAAAAATGAAATCTGTACTAAAAGCTGTGATCATAATTTCTAAAATTGACATGGAGCAATGCATTCATTTCAAAGCATTATGATTCCAAAAATGACAACCCAAGGCCCTTTCTGTGTTCTCATGAAAGGTGATCTGGCTCTTTAAACCACACAAAGCTCCACCTGATTAATAAACAAAACATCCTTGCATGGGACTGTTAGGTTCCACCTTTTTGCTTTGTCATTCAGGATTTCAGCAAATGTTCATCATGCACTTGTGATCCCAAACTGGGTTTGACATCAGAAACTCACGTTTGTCATCCTTAACTAGATCTTAAACTGTTCCGAAAGATACTCGTGCAAACACACATATGCACATACTTTTACGGTTTAAAATTTTCTTTTATTAAATGAAATTTGTACTTTTTGTTGACTCCATGCTTGCAGTTAGAAATAGACAAAGGTCATTTTATTCCTTTGAAGTGTCTCTTGTTTAAGTAGTTAACAAAAAAAAAAATTGGCAGCATTTAAAATTTAATAGTTGAATTCAGTGTCTGTGTTAAAGTCATTTAACTCTCTCAGGTTTATGTTGCAAAGGAAGAAATGACCTTAACATGGTAAATTTGATCACCATATCAAACTTCTGTTTATGAAACTTAGACATATGCTGATCTCTGTGTCTCCAAGTTGAAACTCTGAGGTGCAGATGCTGACTGATATATTTTGCAGAACCAACGTAGAGCCTGACTCAGTTTAACAATAAATTTAAAAACAAGAACAATCTAAACATCAACAATGAGAATAACTGTGCCCTTGCCCAATTCTAGGAGCTATTCTGTCAGTATGATAATAATCCTCCTCAAATTATTAATAATTCTATTTCTCATCAAATTATTCAGTCAGCCAACAGCCCAACCACTTTTCTTCTATGGTTATCCTCAGTTTTCAGATAGGGAAACTAAGGCTCAGAGAAGTTGCATTTTTCTAAGGTTATGTGACTTGTAACTAAGAAAGTATGTGCACAGGCTTGGGCTCTGTTTCAGAGTGCCCATTCTTTATCACTGTGCCCTGTGGCCACACCTTTGGGGCTATGTTGTTTATAAAAACTTTCATTGTAATTTGATTAAATACACACGGTCAAAGAATTTTAGTACAGACAGGTGCAATGTGCCACTCATGCTATGATTAAATAATGTAGGGTCAAGGGATCTCACTGTAGGGAGATAATTTCAGAGTGCATCCAGTGATCCAGGTACTTAAAAGTCTCTCTAATCTCCTGTGCTCCTTAATGGATAATAAGGCACTACTCTTGCTTCTATAGCTGACTTTACTTATCTTTCAGTTAAGAAAGAGTTAAGAGTTAGTCACCATCTTCCTTATAATGTATACAAATCATGGTCCCCAAAATTTATCTGAATAAATCAATATCAAAAAAAATGTGCTGTTGGAATTTTTCTGCTTAAATATTCTAACTTGGAAGTAATAGGGTTATTCATATTATTAATTGATATAATAAAATTAATGAATACATATTAATATCTTTAAACAGACATTGTAGAACCTAGAGTTAAGCAGTTTCAATAGGTGACTTTGAAAACCAAGTAAATAATTTCTTTTTTGTTCACTTTTTTTTTCATTTGTTGATCATGTTTTTTTTTTTTATTGGTTGTTCAAAACATTACAAAGCTCTTGACATATCATATTTCATACATTAGATTCAAGTGGGTTCTTTTTTGTTCACTTTTTATCGGAATGACAAATTTCTTTTGACTTAATTTGGTCTATAATTTTTTTTTCTTGGCAATACCTTCAGACTCATAAATAGTTTCTGATGTAATTCTTTAGCTCTTAGTGTAACTGACATATTAATTAGCTCAGATGGTCAAAATTTGGTTCGAATAAGGAGATTATGAGTTTATTTCCAATATGGATCACAACAGTATATTTAGAGGTAAGAATGTAAAGTCTGGAGCCAATTGCCTGATCTGTAAGTCCTCCTCTGCTTTATATCAGCTCTGTACTTAATCTCTGGGCTTCAATTTCCTCATCTACCAAATGCTTGGAATAGCAAATGCATTGCATGTCATAAGGACTATAAAACTGATGGTTTAGGGGAGAAAAGTATTTCAAGGTCAAGGAAAAATTTTAACCTGATTTTTTATATTTAATAGATACAGAATAAACATTCAATAATGATATTTAATTACTATGCAACTAACTATAGGGGACTTATATGTGTAATAGGTACACATCTTTGACTCCCTAATGACATCATTGTACATTATTTTTAAATCTTTCTTTTCTAAATTATGGAATGAGCTTGGAACAGCTGATCCCAGTTCTTTTGAAAAGCATCCATCCCATTAGAGTGTGCAATCACTATACCAAATAATAATTATTTTCTTCAGAATATACTCACTACAGGGTTGAAGGATTTATATAAAAACGTTCAGCTATCATGAGCCTGAGATAGAAGGCTTTTTTTTTTTACAAAGAAAGCTTTGTTATCTGGTGGACTTACATTTAACTAGGACTGCCAACTTGAAATCCCTTTAAGTATGCAATGATGCATAATTACTTTGCTGCTGCACTCAGGTCACTTGCAACCTTCATTTTGATACTAGAACAGAATGAAACAGACTCTCAGAACTGGAAGGAAACTTCGAGACCAAATAATTCAACTTGCTCATACACAGAGAGAACACTCTCTAGCAGATTAAATGTCACACAGCCAGTTAGTTGTCCATCAGTATCTCAGATAAAGAATGTGTTTTTTAAGTACCTATTTCAATGATTAGTTTCTGCATAACAAGTAGCAATAGATAATACAGTGGCTAAAAACTATATTGATTAATTTTTGCTAGGGATCCTCTGTATTGATTTAGCAGGTCTCTCTGTTCCCAATGGCACCAACTGGGTCACCTCTACCACTCCAGGCATCAGCAAGTGTGGCTGGGGAACCTCAGTTTTCCTTTGCATTGCCTCTTTCTCCATCAGCTGTCTCATTCTCCAGAGTCTCTCCCTGTGGAATCTCTCTAGCAGGATATTCTGGGGCTGAAATGGAAAGTGTTTAACCAGGCTTCTTTACATTGAGTACCATTTATTGTGCTCAAAGCTTATCTGGATAAGTCAACATCAGGAAATTATGCTGTTGAGATTAGTTTTTTTGCAGTGAGGTAGCTGGGTTCCAAGAGAGAGCATCTCAGGAGAATAAGCTCTTGTGTGCAAGTGCTTATCAAACCTCTGCTTGTGTCCTATTATACATATCTAATAGTCACAGCAAATCTATGGCCAAAAACTAACATGGTAGAGGTGAATTACAGAAGATGTGGTTCATTCGGTGCTTCCAAGTCGCCTCCCTACCAAAGTGGCAGATAATATATGTGGTCAAAGCCTAAAGAACAAACTGTGAAAACATGCGTATGTGATACATATGCTCTGTTGCTTAAATTAATCGACTTTTTTTTTTTTTTTGGTATTGCTTTTGTACATTGTGCACAGTCCTTGGTAGATTATAGGATTGAGAGACAATTGAAATATTCTAGAATTTGATGAGCAGTGAGAATGTTGACATTGTTTTTTGGCAGCAATGGTTTCTTTATTTCAGGTAGTGATTTGGTGCTAGAGTCAGGCAGCTGTCAACACTTCGACATTCAAATCTCTGACCATCAGAGTAGAAAACAGCCAGCCTTTTCAATGTGTGTGTAATAAAAAGTCAAGGCATCTTAATACTATTCTGGGTATGATTCACTAATGAACAGAGCAAGACTTCAGTATTATTCCTTTATTAGGATGAAAATTATCCCGACTCTCACCTACACTGAACTACTTTAGCCAGCAAATTCAGATGAAAAAAAAAAAAGAAAATGTGCTGTCACTAAATAGCTGGCCTCCTAACAATTGCCATCTCTCAGCATGCACAAATAAGTGCAGGCAGGCAGGATTCAGTCACGAAGTTTTATGCTATATAAGACTTCTCTTGGCCTCTCTCAAGTCCTTGACATACACCTGTGTCACTGACAGCTAGTATGCAAATTGCCTGAAAGCTCCATTAGGCTGGTCCAGGCATAGAAAGTCCATCTGTTAGTTCTATGACACTTTCCCTTTGGATTCTCATGTGGGAATATGTCCTTGGGATACCCAGATGGAAGACTTTGTGCCAGTGTCTGGTACCACTAACCTTGGGCGAAGTTTTCACATCTGCTTCTTTTATTGACTTTAATATTTGATGTCCTCTTCCCTCCTGCTCCCAAAGAATAAAAGTTTTAAGACTAAAACTTAAACGGGATAGTAAAGCTTTTTTTAAAAAAAAAATATTTTCAATAAAAAGGAGACGTTGTTTTAAGTGTGAGAGGATGGAATATGAAGAGTCCTCTGTTTGCAAAATCTTGGTGTTCACTGGGGTTTTCAGCAATGTGTGTGTGTGTGTGGTCTGGTGATGACAGAAGAGAACACACAATTTAAAATTAACTGGTGTTTGTCAGCTGTTGCTGATAGCTGTTGGAAGGCTTTAGGAGAGACAGTGGCTTGGTGATATTTTGGCAGTCCTGCCTAATAGGGCCATTTATTGGAAATGGTCTCATGATTCTTACTTCCTCTTTTAAGAAAAATGAAACAACAACTTCCTATAAGTAGTAGAAAAAGGAATTCTAGCCTCCTCTTCTTTATGGGTTTTTAGGAGTAGACTTAAGTCTCTTTCCCATCTCACACTGAAGTCCACAGAGAAGAGTTAGAAGTGGCAACAACTGAATCAGAAAATCAACCATCTCTTTGATAATTGATATCTGTTCATCATAAATACTTTTCTTCCATGCCATTTATCTGGCTTGGCACAAAAATCTACTCATGTTTCTTTTTTACATGAAGGTAAGGTGGCAAACAATAAAGGTACCTCTACCACCTGGAGAAAGACAGTTTTAAGGATGAGAAAACAGTTCCTACAGATAGATTGTTATCTAGAACTAGAGAGCTAGAGCATTTCCTCTCCTGGAAATTCTTCAAGTCTGTGACAAACAATATATGAAGGTATGTGAAAGGTTTAAGTCAGGGCAGGATTGATGCTTTTGATCATTTTGACACCAAATGGTTCATAATTATATCAGATTAGAGCTTCTTTTTCCATTGTTCAGAAAATGGTCCAAAAGACGTACTGTCATTATTGGCAGGACTTTCTACCTAGTCATTATTTGCTAATAACATCATGTTAAGAGTCTGAACAGAGTGACTTGCTAGAGAGAGAGTGAAACTCCTATGCCTAACGGTGTTTGGATGAGCAAGATAATTACACCTTGTCCACTGCAGATGCTGTTCTTCACTTTGGCAGTTTTTCTGTTCAGTGTGAAAATAATGTTCTCTAGTCAAGTTGGTGGCTATTTGCAACAAATATATATATATATATATTCTGATTCTGTTGTTGCTACTTCTAACAAATAATATATATATATATATATATATATATATATATATATTTTTTTTTTTTTTTTTTTCCCCCAGTTTTCAATGAACCTTTATTTTATTTATCTATATGCTGTGTTGAGAATTGAACCCGGTGCCTCATACATGCTAGGCAAGTTCTCTACCACTGATCTACAGTCCCATCCCTAATATATATTTTTTCCATCATCACTCACAAAGAACAACTGAGTTGATTGGAACTTTTTATTGTTTTAAACTCACATACAAATCTGATATGGTAAAGGAAAAAAACTCAAAATTAGTATGCCATGTCCATTAGAGGATGTGATAGAAGTTATTTATTTAAATAGTTGGAATATATTGCCAAACTTATTTTAACTTATTTAAATCATGATGAAAAACTTAAATCTTAATGTTGATAGACAGCTTTTAATGTGATTTACTATACAGTAAAAAGCTCTTTATTTACATATCTTAGAAAAATCTTAAGAGATCTCTGACTCTGCATTTTTAGCAGGTTCATTTTAGAAGGGTATAGCGAGAATCAAAATATGGAATTCACTTCCTTCACAATTTGACATATAAGTATGGCTGTCCTGGCTCAAAGTAAATGTGTATTATTCTTCCTGGTCAATGATGAGCAAATATATTTCCATAAGCCAGGTAGCTCAAGTGCAGTAGTTGTGTCAGTAATAGGCTAGCAGGGGTTATGGCAGAGAGATGCAGAAGAGGAAGAACGTAGATCTATTTTCTTTCGCTCCTGTCTATATAACTAACATACATTCATCTAATAAAACTAAGAATATAATTGTGGGGTTAGGTTTTGACCTATCCTTGAATCTCTCAAGAACAATCATTGTTGACTAGATTTTTAGAAAATTTGACTTTCGGCAAATGATGAAGTACCAACAGATAGATTTGTTCTAAGTATGCTCTCAGGATCAGAAATATGCTCGTTCACATAGCCAGACTCAACTTGCCAGCATGCTGGGAACAGAAATACCCACTGAAGGACAAACTATTGTAGATCACATCTGTCATCACCAGATACATGACGAAAACGCCGCCGCCCCCCTCCCCCCCAGCCTGAAGCAGGGAGAGAGAAATTTCCTGATGAAGGTTTCTTGGAGGAGGAGAAATTTGAGTCAAACTTTCAGGATGAATAGGTTTGGCTACCGGAGAACCAGGAGGCAGGCATCCCTCATAGGGCAATAGGATGGATCTGCAAACATTAGGATCCTCCTTTAGCAAATGCCCTTCTCAGCACATGCTCAAATGCCTTACCTCAGACACTAGGTAAGATGACTTTAAAATGGGTAGGTGGCCCTACTTGAACTTGGGCATTATTATTTCATTCCTCTTTTTAGAGAAAGAGTTGTAGCTGAGAAAGCGGGAACCATACAGAATAGTTTTGATAAGAAAACTGAACTATGTTTGTAAACACTCATAAAGATCAATTAAATACTTGCAAAGACAATTCTAGTTGTATTTAATAGTTGCATGAGTGTCACTAGAGATAATATAAAAATGGTTGTATGAAATCTAGTGTAAAATGATTCCAGGTCCAACTAAGGCTAAATGGGATTAATGCTACTTTTTATTCACAGAGTACTTAGTAGGACCTGCAGGTGACTTTCCCCTAGGATCCTCAAGGTTGAGTTTCCATTTCTGTTTCTAGATGCAGAGAATTGACTGTGTAGGGTTCATTCTGTAAACTTACTCGCTGCTTAAAATGGTGTGTCCTCAGTTACAAATAACAGAGTGAATGGTGTGTGAGGTTGGGAACTTCCTTCCCAGGATAAAAATTTATGCATCAAGGACATGGTCCTTCTCTCAGCTTTTCTTTCACTCATTCTGTCCACTTTCAGTTTGTTCTCCTGCCCTTTCTTCTCTAGCTACACACCCCTGCACATCTGTATTCCCACCCCCTTCCCCCCTTCATGAATTTGCAGCTACACACACAGTAAAAGATCAGCTTTGGAACATTGCTTTTTCCTCTGGAGAGAATTCTTTTAAGTTTTTAGGATGAGACTGTATTTTTAATCATTTTTTGAATATTCGTGTAATTCTATGTTTATCTTTGTGCCTGGTCACATCCAGGAATGAGGATTCTGCAAAACAAAAATACAAACAAAAAATATTGGACTTAAGTAAAGGGGAACTACCTGCTTAACAA
This sequence comes from Marmota flaviventris, assembly GCF_047511675.1. Taxonomy (NCBI): domain Eukaryota; kingdom Metazoa; phylum Chordata; class Mammalia; order Rodentia; family Sciuridae; genus Marmota; species Marmota flaviventris. Next base: position 189,227,182 of record NC_092498.1, read on the forward strand.
AGTTTATAAAATATATAGAGAAAAATATAACCCTATCCCTAAGATACATCCCAGTTAGAGGACAGTCTAGATTTCCTACCAATGTTTCCATAGCTGTCTGCTTTTTACAGTACTTTCCTTCTCAAAAGTTAACCACCAAAGTCTTTCTGTGAAGAAAAATGAGTGAGAAACAAAAATAAAGGAACGTCATTCTTCACCAAATAATTTAATTACGGAGAAATGCTTTTTGGCGAAACATGGTTTCTAGTGTCTTCCATCTTCCTGCTATTTATCCATACTCTGGATTACCTCATTCATTAGTTCTGACAAGGGACTGTATTTGTATCATTGCCTGACAGATGTGTTACATGTTTCAGTCTTAAAATATTCCACTCTGAGCTCAGTGCTGCATACTTGGGAGATGATGTTAAATCAGCCTTGGCAACACACTGCTGTCACCATGCCAAATAACTCAGGGGAAAAATGATAAGGGTATAAAGAGATCAATAAGGCAAGAGAATCCATGCTTTCAAAAGTAAGGGGAAAAAAAATAGAAAGACTATCAGTCAAGCATTGGGGCGTAAATAAAGCAAGAGCGTGCCACCTTCAAGGCACCCATACGCTACAGTGAGCCATTATCCCCTGAGTAGTAAATTTCTCTTATGTTTTCCTAACTCCTTTAATATAGGTCATTTTAAAATACAGCCATAAGATTCACTGGCACATTGATCAGTCTGGCGTTGCTCTTCCTTCCCTCCTAATAGAATAAAATGAGGATATGGCTGATGAATGTCGAGAAGGACAATTCCCAGCCCATTCAGATGTGAGCAGCCACACTGGAACACTCTCCCTGTAGGATGAAGATTTGTGTAACTCACATCTTGGTAAATATAAATTATGCAAATACACTTCTGCCCTCTGAAATGAAATTACTCAATAGGGTCCTCATAAATGCCCAGTTGTGTTAGATTTTTAGATGGAAAACAAGCAAATTGTAGAAACTAGCAATTTGGAAATTTAAACTCTTTATTGAATAGATAGTCAAATGTGTATCAAGAGGCAGCGGTTTCTCTTTTTCAGCATAAAATATTACATTATTATAAATTTGTAATAATATATGGAATATCTTACAGATCTAAGACACTAAATTTTATGAACATTCAAAAATAGGAGTTATCATGTATATGCTCATGGTCAAGAAGACTGAAAATTATTCAGAGCCCTTCAATGTCAGTGTAGGGAAGGTGCTCTGCAGACTGTGAAGAGCATTTCAGGATTTTAATTTTTAACATAGGGATGAAGTGTGAAAATTAATTTTTGTTCTAAAGCTAGAGCTTGAGGCTGTGCGGGATATATTAGAGTACTTGGGGACAGGAAACACAATTTGGAGATGGTTGCATTAATCTATATGTAAAGTGAAGTAGTAGACAAGAATAGAAGCAGAGTTAATGAGAAAGACAGATGTGGGGCAAACAGAGGGAAGCACAGGAAGAAATCAGTGCCTGCATCAGATGTAGCCATGACAAAGAACAAACAGATGTATCCAGATGTTAGGCACCTATACATATTGGTCTGTGTGAAAAAATGATCGCAAAGTTCAAGTTGAACTTTTAAGGCTTAATGTATATAAGAAGAAACATTCCTTTCGTAGTCTGGGGCAATGCTTGAAAGTGAACAAATGCAATCAGAAGAATGCCCAGAAAAGGACACTAAGGGGCATGAGCTAAAAGGATATGATTGTAGTCAGAAAGAACAGAAAGTGGGAAACTACAGGTGCAAATAGGAGATCATCTCTTCTCATGGAAGAGAGGCAGAATTTTCATTTTTTTCCCAGATCTTTTCACGATTGTATATCTGATCTTACATCATCATTTAAAAATTCTTTTCTTTAAAAATGGGCAGTGCTACTGGGTGCGATGCCTGTAATCCCAGAGGCTCGGGAGGATGAGGCAAGAGGATCTCAAGTTCAAAGCCAGCCTCAGCAGCTTAGCAAGTACCTAGCAACTCAATGATATCCTATCTCTAAATAAAATATAAAAAAGAGCTAGGGATGTGGCTCAGTGGTTAAGTGCCCCTGGGGTTCAATCTCTGATACCAAAAAAGAAAAAAAAAATGACCAATGCTATCCAAACTGTATAAACTTTAGACTGCATAAATCCACATTCTTCTATCTGCTAGCAATGCATTCATATGGATTTGGAAAACTTACAAAAGAGAGATAGTTTCATCACAACTGGTTAAGACCCTTGTCTTTTCTTAGTCTGACTTCTCTTGTGTACGCTTTTCTGCTTCTCAGGTGTTCATGGTAGTTTGGAATTGAGCTAAGGGTCAGTTAGGTAGGAAATGCTTTAGTTTGGGTATAGTGGAATTTGTTTGTGTTTTTCCTTGCTATTCAGGGCTAAGAATGGTTTCTAAGAACACTCATACTGCCCCAGGGTATTGAGGTCCTGAGCCATAGAGAGGAACCTGCTATGGTTTGGATATGAGGTGTTGCCCCCAAAGCTCCTGTTTTAATATAGGAACATTCAGAGGTACAATGATTAGACTATGAGAGCAGTAACCTAGTCAACTTATCCTAGATTGAATTGACTGATGGAAACTATAGTAGGTAGGGCATGGCTAGAGGAGGTAGTTCACTGGGACCATGCTCTGGAAGGGTGTATCTTACCTGTATCCCCTTTCCTCGATTTCTGGCCACTGTGATGTTCTGCCTCATCTTGGGCCTAGAGCAATGGAGTTGGCCCACCATGGACTGGACCTCTGAAACCTTGAGCCAAAATGAACATTTCCTTCTGTAAGTTGTTCTTGTCAGGTATTTTGGTGAAAGCAATGAAAAGCTGACGTATCCACCAACCAAGAGCCAATTGTGGTAGAAATGTGGTCTTTGTACCCTACACTGGCAGTATGTGGGCAGAAGAAAATGGCTTCTGTGATCTGAAGCCAGAACATAAGTCTGTGCAGTATTCTTCCAGAGTGTTTTTCCAAAATGTATCGTCCTAAGAATTAATCAGCCATTGTCATTAACAAATGATGAAATTGTATATAATCTTTTCTATACTATCAATCAATTAATCAGTCAGCATTTATTAAAGACTACAGGGAAGAGAGAATTATCTTTTTATTATCTCTGCAGAAAGTATTGAGAGGCAACAATCAAAGAGCATACAGCAAAATAAATAGATAAAAGTGGAAGAGGGTTATTTTTTAACTCTATCAGGGAATACATACAGTTATTTTCTACACTTTCGGTGTTTGTGTTACTTATTAGTCTTTTGAAATTGGTGATTTGTTGAAACTTTGTTTTTATTCTAAAATATGTTTATTTTTGGAATTTTATAAACTTTATTCTTTTCAAAACAGTTCTTCCAAATTGTGGAAGCTTTAAAAGCACTACACAGCCTGGATGTGTTACTCAGTTGAGGGGGGCACATTAATTTTTACAATTAAGTAAATAATCTTAATCTCTGACACATTCAAATGCACTATTTTGAAGTTGAACACCTGTTGCCTTCAAAATCCATAGTGCTCACCCTTTCTACTTTTAGCCATTTCATCTCCTACACTGTCCTAATTTTCTAATTATAATTAAGGAATATTTTAGTGACTTTTATGTTAGCGGGATATTTCAATATCCTCTAAAATTTGATACCCTAATTCCAGCTAAAAAGAATGATCCCCTTCCTGCATAGTATAATATTTGACAAATCTATTTAGGAAATCTATTAAAGTAGAGCTTGAAAACTAGATCAAGTCAGAGATATGTGGTTCAAAACAAAGTTGCAGTGGGATATATGTACAAATTCAGGAAGATCTCTACATGTAATATTTCTCTATTTAGAGAGTTTTGGGAATTTTAACTAGTTTCCATTTTTTTAAAGTCTTTTCAAACGTATACAAAACATCTTGAAGCACTGCCAATGGAAGGAGCCATCTAGCATTTATCAATATTCCACTGCCAGCAAAACAAATGTTAAGTAATTATTTTTACTTCATTTTATGTGGAAAACATAGATGTCCTCTGGCTCACAGGGAGACCACCCACAGAAACTTAAGTTCATAAAATGAGCAAATTTTCAGTGTTAGAGATCATTTTTTTTTCTCTAGTTGATCTCAATTCTTTGTGTTTTTAATAAAAAAATAATCTATAACATGAGGCATGGAGATGTTGTCTGGTCACTAGAAGCAGCATAACAATTGCAAACGTAATTTTCATTTTCATTTTGTCCGCAAATAAGTCTCACCTTTATTTGTCGTGCTGCACAGGGATAAGTTGCTCACAGCAAATGGAACCCTCGAGGTCATACTCTTCTTGGTATTCTAATTAAGGAAAAGCAAGTACAAAATATGCTCCTTTTTTTTTTTTTTGGTTATTATCTGTGTCATCACACAAGATTGTGGGTTGAGTCTACAGTGGAAACTGGTGGCCAAGATCAAGGGTGTGTCTGTCTGTCTTTCTCAAATTGCTAACATATGACACTAACAGACCTTGTCAGAAGACTCGGTGCTGATTGAAATTAATGACTAGTAGATTCTAAATAAATAAAAGGAAATGTACCTTATTTACATAGTGTAGTCAGGTTCAGGATAAATGGACGACCAATGGTATAGATTACTGGGGGCCAACGTTGGGTATAAATCATGTTACTCAATCGGCCTGCATATTTTGTCCACACACTCCTGGTCCTAGAAGCTGACACAGGACCATCTCAAAATTCTTTTTTCTGTCTTTCTGTGATACACAAAGTTGCTTTTTGCTACTCATGCATATGATCCCTTTCCCTTGTTTCTCTCTTCTAGGATAGAGGGCTGTTGGAAAACATTTCTCTTATGGTCACATCTGTAATGGGGTCCAGTTGGGGAAATGCAGCTAGTATCCCTTGAAAGTTCTGTTACAGGTTCAGACATTTTACAACTTGGTATTGAAGTCATATGTTAGAATCAGGCATGTACTTACATGGCACAAGTAGCAAATCCATAAATCAGTTCTTTTCTTATTTTTCCTCAGAGACTCAGGCCCCTAATTCAGAGTACTTTTCCTGTTTCAATTTCCATTCCTGACAATTTGCCTTTGGCAAACACTGAGACTTCTTTTTGGAAGACCAAAGAAATGGTCATTGTTCAAAAACCCTTAGTGATTGTTCTTTAGACAGATTGTTTCCACTGTACGTCAGGTTCCACAAAATATTCTTTAAAGCAAAGCAAAGCAAAACAAAAGCATTCTCAGGAATATTGGAGTTGTATAGTGATATTTTGGAATGTATAAATGTATTACTACCCCATTTTATTTGATGAAATATTTGCTTCAGCTACCCTAGGGCGCATGTCACATAACTTGTTAAAAAATAGGGATATACTTAAAATGAAATTAACAGTTAGTGTCATTGTTTACCCACAAAATATTCTTGCAGAGTGATAATTTTTAAAACCCAATTATTTTTAGTATTAGAAGCTACAGATATAGTATTGTTTATTTTCTGTATAAAAACTCCTTTTAGTTAAGTGCATGGATACTTCACATCTATAAGTGTTTTCCACTGCCAGTGAGATATGTCTTATTTTAATGATATGTTAATAATTTTTAGATATTCTCCTAAAATCTGTATATCTGAAAATGACTTCCATTGTGAAAGTGGATATTTATCTTGTCATTAGTTTATCTGAGGGCTGTCAGTATTAGCGGCTAAAATTGAACTAATCAAACCTAACATCTCATTGAGGAAGGACATTTCTTGATTTATAATCTGTAGAGAATTTCAGTCTGACAAGCATTAATAGACTTTTTACTTGGTATCATAAGATTTTAAACCAGGAAAATCAGAGTTCAATTAGATCAGTCCTTGGACCAATATACCCATTACTCAAAAGAACATAGCAATACTGGTTATGATCACAATGGACATTGCAAAAATGCTTTGGGATTTATGTAAAAGTTAATAGCTATTGCCATGGGGCTGCTTACCATGAGTCGGGTCTTATTTATTATACACACTTACTTGGCACGTTTAACTATCTTCTGAGGTAGTTATTATTCCTATTTTCACATATAAAGAGACTAAGGCAAAAGATAAAGTCCTTCTCCCTCAGGTGTCAGACAGGTACCTGAGCCCAGGGCTTGTCTTCAAATCTAAGGCCCTGATCACTGTGCAATGACAGTAACACTCCATTTTCCATGAGCTTTTGGAGACTTACAAACCCAGGACAAATACCCTTTATGTGCCAACTTCTGAAGCTCAATCACTTCTTTGAAAAAAGATGAGTAATGTGTAATGTGTACAAGGAAAAATTATCTATTATGGGGAATTTTTCATTCTCCAGGCAAAAAAAAAAAAAAAAAAATCAAATGACTGGAGAAGATGCAACAGAACTTGGTTGTGTCCATGCTACTCTGAGAATTTTTGTAAGGTACAAAGTGCATTGACTTAAAATATATTGAACAAGAAGTCCTCTTAAATGCTAATAATTATGAGAAATAGAAGTCTGAATGTGTAAATATCTAATATGCTTCTGATGATAAAATTATAATAAATTTGTTAGCAATATAAAATACTTAATATTTATTTTATGGTCTCATAGTTCTCATGTCATGGGCCAAAAACATAAAATGTTGAAAATATAGTTATAGGAAATTCTCTGTGCAAGCGCTTTTAATTTTTATAATGAAGCAATTACTTTTCATGTATTAATTTATGTCACATTTTGGATCTGTGCTCTAACATTGTCTTCTTGAGGAAATTATTGTGTTTTATAGTCCAAATTTCTTAGATTTAGGAGTTTAAAAGCTTAGGTTCTGTTTACATTTAATTTTGCTACATCAATAAAATATGAATGAATTGGCTAATAAAACAACAAAACTATTTTATGTCCTGGAAAGGTTATTGTTTATGAATTTGCTGAATTGCCCTGCTAGCTCACTATAACAAGGCTCTCTCGCTCTCTCTCTCTCTCTCTCTCTCTCTCTCTGTTTTTTTTTTTTTTTTCTCCTTGTCTTGGTCCTGTTGAGAGAGTAGTGGGAGTGAGGGGCCCTCTTTGGGGATGTTCATGCGAGATAGATGATGTAGTATTGAAACTGTGGAGTGATCCAGGCAGGAACATTGTCCAACAAAAACAGAAGTGTTTTTTCCTGAACCAACAGTGAATATTGATTTCTCTCTCTCTCTAACAATTTTACAATACATTTGAAACTTGGTTATTGGCTAAAAACAAACAAAATACACCTATTCTTTCAACAAATTCTAATGTACTACCTGGAAATGTCTTTTAAAAAATGTCCACTTTTGCTCAGGAGAAGTATCAATAGAAAGAGGTTTCATATGCCAAAATCTAGACCCACTCCCTGGTGGCAAGGGTGGATTTAAATATGGTCTCCACTGAAGGGAAAGCAAATGCACTTAAAAAAAAAAAGAAGAAGAAGAAGAAGGAGGAGGTGAAGAGAGAGAGAGAGAGAGAGAGAGAGAGAGAGAGAGAGAGAGAGAACAAACCCATAAATAGCATCATGGAAACTGGGACCACTTTTTTCATAGCACATGTATGTACTGTCTTTGAGTAGCATAGTGTGAAAGACAACACTTTGTAAGTATCAGAATAACCTACATCAGCACTGCCCAACAGAACTATCTATGATGATGATGTTCTGTGTTTGCATATGGACACAGTAGTTAGTACACATGTCTGTTTTTGAGTACTTGAAATGTGGTCAATGCAACTAAGAAATTGAATTTCTAATTTAGTTTAATTGCAGTTAATTATATTTAAATTGGAAGAGTTGCTTGCTACTAGACTGAACATGTCTAGAGTAGATGCTGGAATTAGCTGGAGCGAAGACTGCCAGCTTCAGGTCCAGTTTATGTGCTGAGTAGCTGACTTCTCTGAGTCCCAGTACTCTCTTTTATAACATGGTGATAATAATAGTACTCACCTCCAAGAGTTCTGAGATCAGGAAATAAATATGTGAAAATAAAGCCCTTAGAACTGTGTCTGGCAATGTATTTTGTGCTCAGTAAACATCAGCCATTGTCATTCTTATTATTTCATTATTGTTTATAGATTTTAATGGGGCAGAAGCTAAAAAAATAGATGGAAATAAAATATAGCTAAATTAAAAAAGGAAAATATCATGAATGGGATAGAATGGCAGATGATCCTAGAGGAATGGAGAGGGTTTTGATAAATGGAAAGTAATTACAGGGTGATCATATAGTCATATTTTTGCTTTTGGAAAATCTCACATTAGTTTTGTGTCCTGGCTTGATTATCCATGTCTCCTACCTTTGCTTTAAATTATGCCCCAGTGTGTAAGATAAATTTTAGAGACACCCTAGAATCAAACTCAGGAGTATACCCCATGCATTTTCTGGTAGGAAAGAAAATAAAATGAGGTCTAGATGCAGATGTGTTTGATGTGGTATGAACTGTAAACACTGGGAAGTAGATGGAAACAGGTTACATATGGACTGGGAAAAGACTTGGGATGAAGAGCTGGATAACGAAATTAAATTTGATGGTGCATGTTTCTTAAACTATGATTGCATTGCACCTGAGTCAACATATATTCACTTTCAGAAAAAGTAAAATTCTCATTTAATTAGAAAAAGAAAACATTTGATGTATTTAAAGAGGCTTATGCTATTTTGTGTGCTGGGTGACTATTACTGACAATTTCTTTTTTTAAAAAAAATACACGGTTGGAAACAAACGAGGCTATTTATGTCACCCCTTTGCTATCAGCAACCGAATCAGTAAGACAATTTTTTAATATGAAAATTAGTGAACCGAGTGGGAAAATGGCTTATTATATCTAGAGCCATGAGTTTCACAACTGAAGGAGAAAACTCTGAAAGGATTCATTTAGTTGTAATGAAGTATTATCTCAACATATCTTGTGGTGGTTCTTTTTAAACTACATTTATTGATCTTCATTCTACTGAGCAGGGCCTATATAACAGAGCTAGGGGAATTAATTGTAGACAATATTACCAGTTGTAATTTCAGTGAAACAGAGAAAGCATTAGATTGTGAAACACAGGATATTACTTTAAAAACAAAATTGGGAAAAGAGGCAAAAGCAGAGGTTATGGGGAAAAACCAAACTAAAAAAATTAGGGAGACATATGAGGTACAAGACTGTAAGCCTTAATGAAATTCTTTACTTTTTTTTTTTTTAATACCAGGGATTGAACTCGGGGGCACTCAACCACTGAGCCACATTTGCAGCCCTATTTTGTATTTTATTTAGAGACAGGGTCTCACCGAGTTGCTTAGCGCCTCGCCATTGCTGAGGTTGGCTTTGAACTCATGGTCCTCCTGCCTCAGCCTCCTGAGCTGCTGGGATTACAGGCGTGCACCACCACACCAGGAATTCTTAACTTTTTGAGGCACCCCCCTGAGTCTGTGAATGCACTTAAAATTAAGAGACTGACCACCTGGTGTCCCAGAAGCCCCGCAAACAGGTACTGGTAACCTGTTCTGAGTGTCTACTCTTTATGCAGTAGTTCTAGCCCATCATGAAAGCAGGGATCTGGGTTGATTTCTGAGTTAATTCCCTGGATAAACAGAGCAGATGTTGCACTCAGGGATGATGGTCACTTTCAGTAGTTCTGGGGAATGCCCTTCACATAACAATTATTAATCATAGTGTAGCTGATACTGTAATCTCCACCTGGGAACCAATCACGTCTCATTTTTCCCACAAGGAACCAATCATTCTCAAGTCTTGAGCCACTTGGGTATTTTTCAAAGTAAAGGCATGACTTTTTAAATGAAGGCTGTAAGTGCCTCAAATTTTGAAGTGTGTCTTAATTTTGTATGTTTTTCCTTAAAAGAGGGATTCGGGGAAAGACCAGATGTCATTGGCATTTGGAGAATTGGCAATCTTTGTAAAAGGCCATTGACATCCTTTATAGCCACCACTCTTCTCTAGCTTGTAATTTTACTAATGAAATTTGTTTATAGGTGCTTGAAACTGAACAATAACTCCTTTGCTTGTGTTTCCAAATTCCATGCATTTTAAAATGTCATTTAATATCTAAACCTTTGAATAGAATTCAATGACTTTAAATTAAGCCTATTTGTAAATAGCACAGAGCAGGGTGTGATTATGCAATCTGCCGAGGTTTTTAGAACTAATATTTAGAGCAAAAGCAAATCTCATCCTTATCAGAATTTTAATAAAAACTAGGTAGTGTTTTTGTAAATACCTTGAAGCTAATTAGCCATTCCATCCAAAATGATTGTTTTATCACTGCCTTGTTGCTGTGCTTTTGGGTTCTTGCTGAAAATGGCAAACCACTGCTCTAATGACATAATTTCATTTCAAATATACTGGCTCCCAAGCATTGCAAATAATAATAATAATAATAAAGAATTAGCTCTGATAGTACCCTCTTCAAGGTAAGCAACTCCAGCCAGAGGGTAGAGAGTCATGTTCATTTTAAGGATTCGCTTTCATGATAATGATGAAAAAGATGATAATGATGATGGCATTGATGAGAGAATGCAAAAGAATGTATTTATGGAGTATTGGCTTTGGCCTGGCACTGTGCTAAATATTTCATATGCAATTTATATATTTTAGCTTCACAACAGTTCTATGAAGTGAGATGATCATAATCCCGCTTTTACTCAGGACAAGAGGTTTAAGTGCCTAGCTAGTGGCAGAGCTGGATTCACAGCGGGCAATCTGGAGCTCTTAAGCACCATGTTACGGCAGTTGACAGCAGCTATTACCTAGGCCAGTTGACAGAGGATGTTCAAATTATTGCCTTTTGTGAGGAGTTTCATCGTTTATTGCTCATTTCCATATCTGAGCTGTGGGTAGAAAGAGAAAAGTAGGGCAGGTTTTCACCAAACTCTATTATAAAAGGCATAATTGAAACAATTGTTTTCTATAGTCATATTCCAGATAATGGAGAGGCAATTGCCTAGCATAAAATTGCAAAGCCATAATGTATGTGGTTCATGAAACCATGGCTAAAACTGCATGGCTTGCCTTTAATATTAATTTAGCTGCATTTGTTATTGCTTGCATGGACAGTGCTCATCCTCCCCCTCATTTGAGGCTATTAAAGACACACCAGTGACTGCCACAGTTCTTGCTGTGTCCACTCTCTCGTGTCGTGTTCTCACTTGAGGAGGGGTCTGCAGAAGCAGGGTTATGTGGAAATTACACTGTCTGGGAAAGGAATCCAATAGCCTGCAGCAGCATTATCCACCGAGCAACGGATTGCATGTGTACGTGCAGGCTAAATAATGTATGATTTAAGACAGGAATGTGGTTTGTATTCATTTTTGGATAGTAAAAGAGTTGGCATGTCAGTCCCATGAGGGACTTTATCCAGGGCTTTACCCTTGAGTGGATAAAAGAGTACAAATTCTATTGCACTGGAGATGAATAAAAACAAATTGGGGAGACCATCAGCAGAACAGACTGCGGTGTGATGGAGTCCAAGGCTACTCCAAAACCACCAGACCAACTGCCTCCGGATCTGGCCAGCAACCAGATGCCGGCAAGAGAGCTGACTGCAGTTTGGCATGAGGGCCCTGTGATTCCCAGCCAAAGGGAATTGCATGCAAAAATATTTAACATTTTCTTTGTAAAGGAGTTATGTTTTCAATCAGAGGGAGAAGTATATTTCAGAACTAATCTGCTACAAATGAAATGTGGCATACTGACATCTTGGTTTCAGAGGGTGGAGGGGTAGGGAGTCAATGCCACATGCCCTTGGGGATTAGAAGTTGAACTTTGGCATAGTAGTGGGGTTTTTCAATGAAATAAGTTTTACTTAGTTCATTGGGTATCACTAATCTAGAAAGGATACTATATTGAGCTTTCAATAAAAAAGGGTTGAGTATGTTTAAAACAGTGATTCTCTCACTACAGGAGATTCTCCCTTCCTGGTCAGAGGACATTTGGCAATACCTAAAGACATTTTTGGTTGTCATAACTTGTGGGGTGGGCCATACATCTGACATCTAATATGTAGAAAGCAGGGAGGCTATTCAATATCCTACAAAGCACAGGACAACTTCTTACAACAAATAATTATCTTGTCTAAAAAATCAATAAGGCCAAAGTTGATAACACTTGGAAAAATTATCTGACTTGTGTACATGTATTACAGCCCTGCCTGCAGACAGGTGCTCATGGAATATAGTTTGACATTATGTAAAATATGATTTTGACAGTTTTCTTTATACTATTGACTTGTGAGCAATATTTGTTAGATTTACCAAATGCTTTTTGTTAAAACAAACAGAAACAAACAAACATGACTCACATCCCTCTCCCATCTACCTCCGAAATACATACAGGAAAGAAACCATCACTAATGAACCTCCCTGTAAACCTACACAGAGCCACACCTTCAATACCAGATTCATGCAGTTCTCAAACTTGAAAAATGAGGCATATTAACAAAGCACACGAAATGAATCAGCTGTTTGGGATGATCTGCAAGCCAGTTCATTTTCCTGTTCCTACATAACAAACCATGCATCTTGACAAATGAACCCACTTGTTGGACATTACTTGAAAAACTCATAGCATGCTCAGTTCTGATGGTGACTTCCCCTTTGAAATTAAATTTTAGGATGGACTTCATTTAAATTCTCATAGAGGGAAAGAAAGGGCTGGCTCAACTTCATTTTGATTGTCTGCTGTTTATCACCATCTTCTCTGTCTCCTGCTCAGACTTGGATGTAGCAGTACTTCTGCCAGTCCCATCCTTCAGAATTGACTGAAGGAGAGCACTTATGTTGGTGGGTGCCATATCATTAAGAGGTGAAGCCCTGTCATGTTGGGAGGGACTGCGTGGCATCTGGCATCAGCCTCACTGTGTTGGACTGGGCTCCAGTTGTGTGACCTTGACAAGGTCCTTTCTCCTTTTTGTAACTCAGTTTCCACATTTACACCATGAAACTGATATCATTTACCTTGCTGAGCTTTTGTGAAGATAACATATTAAATGCTTAGCAAGCATGTGGAAATGTCACCTATAATTATTATTTTAAGAATAGCATTTTCCGAAATGGACGCCAAGTCATTTTATTTAATTTCCTAATAAAGGACACTAGTAGAGATGTTGTGATTTGCAACCCCAATGTGTGGTTAAGGAGTTTTAATCCTTCTGTAATCCCTAACCCACCCTCTCCCAGCAGCGCCAACATGAATAAATATCTAAGAAAAATCTGCATATCTGCACACCTGCTAAACATAGGAGGCTTCACCAGAAGTCCTCTCTCTCCTTCAATCATAGTGCCATCCAAAGCCTCACTTTTGAAAATCTATCATTTCTACAGCTTCTAACCATGCTGACGCGGCAAATTCATAGCAATCCCTTGCCCGTTACAGTGCAGTGTTACAGTGTTCAGTAACCCCAGACTGTAAGTCCTCCCTACTCCTAAATAGGATTTATAGAGTGTGACTTTGAGCCATATAGCAAAGTCAATTTTATCTGAAGGAAAATATTTTTTTTTACTAACATTTTAAAATCCCTTCCTCTGTAGCTCAAAATGATTTAAAAGCTAATCAATGATAAAATTCCAACTCCATGTAGAGACAAAAGAATTGAGGAAGGAAGCAGAACCAGTTTAATCAGGAAAGTGGCTGCTGTGACTCATTAGCCCCTAGAGATTATTGACACTCCTTTTTTTTTTTTTTTTTTTTTTTTTTTAAGATGCTGTAGTTAGCTCATCTGTCTCTGGCAGCCCACACATACAAAATCGCTTTTACTCTTCACAAATTAATGCATTTAGGCCTGTGCATTTGTCAGGCATTCCTGGAACCCTCTGCCACCCTCATGTTGATTAAAGGATGTGTATTTTGAAAAATGGGTGGAGAGGAAGAAATTTATAATTCTTAAAAGGAAAGAATAAGTTGGCTACCTGAATCACAGTGCATCAACAACAGATAAATGAGATATTAAAGATTAGGAAGAGTCCTGGACTGGATGTTAAATTGTGGATTGATTAGCTCAATAACAGAGAAGGCTAACTCTTTCAGCAGAATTTCTAGAACTCAAAAACCAGAATATGACACAGAATATCACCTTTTATTGTGAATCTTTTTCAAAGACCTTCTGAATGTACCCTTTTCTCTATAACCTGGCACTTCCACTACCACTTACCAAGGGCTTATCTCGTATCTACACACACATCTGCCTACTTGCCTGTCCTCATCTCAACTTTGGTTTGCTTTTGATTGGTTTTATTATTTTTTTTTCTCAGTGTCTATGTTGGGCTCATTTGAGGGCATAGTTATTGTTTTAGGCATCATGCAATTTACTAAATGGTGTTCTGGTTATGGAAATGCTTGCAAAGAACCCTGGGGGAAAAAAGAATGAAGTAAGCACATATTGATCATGCTGTAGCTGCTGTTGTCTCATTTGATCAGTGGAGGGCTCAGTCTGAACTGGTCCATCTGATCTGTGATACATAAAGCTGGAGACATTTTTCTGGCTCCCTGGTGGTTTTAAAGGGTATGCAGTGGGGAAAACTGCTTTAAACAAAGTCTCATTTTAAAAGAATCCCGAGTACAGGATGGAATTCAAAGAATTTGGAGGGAGGGGAGGTGAAAGTGGTAGCAAACAGCTTTTAAAAGGCCCTGGGAATTTTAAGAGAACAAAGCACATAAGAAAAATAAAATATAAATGTCATGGAACCTGTTGTGAGATAGAGAGATAGGAAGCCACTTTAGCAAGCACATACTAAAGGCCTACTGTGTGCAGGACTTATAAAGAGGAGAAGCTAAACTGTTGAGGGGTGTCTAAGGAGAAAAACAGAATTCTTTAGGTCAGAAAGCAAGCCATAATTTTTTACACCAGCAAATAACTTAAGCTTTATGCAGATATTAAGTTCCAAAAGGAAATGCATATATGTCATTTAATCCAAATAGAAAAAAGAAAGGATCCTCCTGTGCAATTCATTTTAAAATTCTACATTAAAATGTTGATACTAACTTAAGTGATTAAAAGCAATTATTGAGAAAAATTTTCCTTTCAGAGAAAGGAAATGAAATGGCTCTCGGCTTTGCATTGGTTGAATTTGCTCTCTTACTTTCCCATTCCTTAATTCTTGCTAGTTTCTGCTTGCATTGAGCAATTCTGTGTTATCCTCCCCAACCCTATGTTCCTCCAGTGAGTAAGAGGCTAAAACTGGGAAATAAAACGGATGATATAGGCTGTGGTCTAGAGAAAGAATGGGAACTCAGAGATTTTGAATTTTGTGTGTGTGTACGTGTGTGTGTGTGTGTGTGTGTGTGTGTGTGTGGTGGATTGTGTTCTCAGACTTAGGGTGAGGGAACAAATGAAACCAGCACTACGTTTTCTTATATTTGGAAGCTGGAACAAACACACACACACATGAGCATTGGGTGGAGATTTGGGAAATGGGAGAATGCATGCAAAGAGTTGCACTCTGATATACTAAATACAACAGGTATTTTCTTATAACCACTTGGAAATATGGACTGGGGCAAATGTGAAATCCTAGAAGACGTAAACAGATTATTATAGCAAGAGCCAAAGTTGGGCACTGCTAAAACTTGGCCTCCTCTCTCTATAAGTACTCTGCTTATTCAGTTTTTATGGCACTATATGTAGCCTAAAATTTTATTAAGGTCATACTGTTTTCCCTGCACTAGGTTAGGTGCTATTCATTTGAGAGTTGACATCTTCGTTGCCCTAAGGGAATATCCAAATTAGTAGTAGAAACAGACATTAAATAAGGTGAGCCAAAACTACCTTGGATAGACTAAATACACTGGAAGCTAAGAAGGGTAATAACAGAGTGCTATAGAGTGGAACAATTTGAATCAAAAGAAGGGGTAAGAACCAACTGAGTGAAACTGGGAAGAGTGGAAGGGGGTGAGGGGTTTCCCAGGACAGTGGAATCTGGTCCAGGAAGTGACTGGAAAGGTAGAAAGGTAGTCAAGAATCACATGTGGCTTTTAATACAGGCTGTTAAGTCCAGATGGAGACTTGGGTTCCATGGAAAGCTACTGCAAGATTCTAAGTGTGTAGCTTGCTCTGTTCAAATCCACATTTGGCTCCATTCCCAGGTGTCTCCCCACTCACCTGGACCAGTAGACCTGTTCAAGTGGGCATATTGATTGTGTTGTCTCAAGATTCTTGTTGGAATGAGATCACAGAGACACAAAGCATAGTTCTTCAGTGTTATCATGCTATCCCTTAGCTTCTTTTCATGGCAAAAGTGGTTGAGTAGTTTGACATCATCTGAATTTTTTTTGCAGTTTTTGCAATTGTGCCCCAAATCTGCTATCTGATGATTCCCAACCCTGATAGATGAGTGTTCAGGTCAGAACCCAGCCATGTTTTTCCACTAGCATCTTGATGGATGAACATGCCCGTGGTGTTTTTGACTACCATTCTAGGCTATAATCGAGAAAATCTGGGATAGTTATGTAAA
The DNA here is from genome assembly GCF_047511675.1 of Marmota flaviventris. Lineage (NCBI taxonomy): Eukaryota > Metazoa > Chordata > Mammalia > Rodentia > Sciuridae > Marmota > Marmota flaviventris. Next base: position 189,243,580 of record NC_092498.1, read on the forward strand.
AATCTGGGATAGTTATAGTTATCTGGCAAGACAGATTTCAGTCCCAAATATTAGCATTATTGTTATTTTTGCTAACATTTATTAGACACTTGCTGATTACTAGGAACCATGTTGTTTCCATCAGCTCACTGAGTTTTTATAAAGACTCTGTGTTATAGAAGAGGAATATTTTTCATATTAAGGAGATCACTGCATCTCAGAGGGGTTAAGCTACCATCCAAAGATCACACGGCTAATTAAGAGACACAGCAGGGACACAACCAAGCCAGTCAGTATAATTTGAGAACTTTAAAGGCTATGCCTGAATGCAAAAGAATTAAGCATTTATGAAAATACATTTACAGGGCTGGGGTTGTGGCTCAGCAGTAGAGTGCACGCCTTGCACATGCGAGGCCCTGGGTTCGATCCTCAGTACCACATAAAAATAAATGAGTGAAATAAAAAACTAGCCTCTCTCCTTAAAAAAAAAAAAAAAAAGATAGAAAAGAAAATACATTTACAAATTCTGGTGTGCATAATTAGAAATACACTCACACTGAATATTTCAAGTTTCTGGGTGTCATTTATTAATTTCTTTTTGACATAAAATGATTTGATGGATTAAGACAGTAGTTCTCTTATGGGGTGAGATCCTGCATTCTGTCTTGCAGATGAGTGACATACAGCATGAAGAATCAGTTTGGGAAGGGGGAAACAGCTCAGGTGGATTCACTTGTTCAAACACTCATTCCTAGAATCACGATTCATGGAATGATTTGTATATATCAGGAACTGTGCTGGACAGTAGTGATGTGGAAAACAATAGTAGCAAGTTTCTTGGGAGCAAAGGAGAGAACAGAAGAGTAGAAGCAAACGAAAGGTGTTTGTCTCTTCAAGGTAAAGTTAGGGAGACCTGAATTGTTTGTATCAGAGAGGGAGGTAACATGCTGCTGAACAGGTGTAAGGACAGTCAGTGTGATCAGGGAGAGATTCAAAAGCCTTAGGCTCCTGCCAGGAGCACCTGGTAACTTCTTTTTCCCCTTTTGGTTAACTTATGCTGATCCACTCAAAGCCAATGATGTCCTCAGAAAGCAACTTAGAGCAGTGCATGTTTGCAAGTGTGTGTGTGTGTGTTCACGCCTGTGTGTGGGGACTGCAGATTCAGAAGCTTGCCTTGCTTTTCAAGATGTGCTGCTGCCTGTGAACAGATGTGCTGGCTTTTGCTGTTCCAGTAACAGCTTTTTTCTGTTTGCAGCAGTCCTATGCACCAGCTCCCCACCCCATGGCTCCTCCCAGCCCCAGCACAAACAGCAGCAGCAACAACAGCAGCAGCAACAGCGGCGGGGAACAGTTGAGTAAAACCAACCTATACATCCGAGGCCTTCCGCCAGGCACCACGGACCAGGACCTCATCAAGCTGTGCCAACCGTAAGTGTCCTCCTTGCTCTCTGTGCTCCCAACTCCCACACTGCCTGTGTGGCAGCACTTGTGACTGTCCTCACATATCCATATCCATATCCATCTGCTGTCAGGAAGGAGGGCTCCTCTGTACAGTTCAGCTCATCTCAGGAAGCGGTTTTGTTGAATCCTGGTCATGCAGGTGGAAGTTCTCGAGCAGAAGGCATGGGAGTGTCGAATGCTGGCAGATTCACACATGGGGACCTGAAGGGTGAAGAGCAATGGCGGTTGTGCTCTCAGCCCAAGTAGCTAGTGGAGTTAATGATGAATCTCCTGAGATAAGCTCTTCTTCTTGAGAAGAGTTAGTGAAGGGACCTTAAAATCTCACAAGTGGGGCAGGGGATATAGCTCAGTTGATAGAGTACTTGTCTTGCATGCACAAGGCCCTGGGTTCAATCCCTAGCACCACCAAAAAAAAAAAAAAAAATCTTATAGGTATTGGGTTGCAAGATGGTTGTTTTCTGTGAGCCAAAGTTTTTCTGTCCAGGGCTTGGTAAATACAGGTTCTACTAGGCCAAGTCATTGGAGAACTGTCAGATTAATCCTCTAGTTTCTTTGAAAACATCTACTGCCCGGTCCAGAAGCTGTCTCCCACCAAGGCCAAGAACTACATGCTAGGAAGGGTGGAAGTGCTAAAATCTTCTTTCAAAATGTTTTTTTATTAACCTGTTATCTAGTTAACCATGAATAATTGAGTTAAAAATCATACACCTGTATTTTTAGATAATTGCCCAACTATTTTCAAAATCCTGTCAATGTAGGTATTTGTCATAGTGTGTCTTTTCTAGGTATTTTTAAATCTAGCAAAACTATTACTCAATGGTTCTTTTTGTCTTTTGCAATGTTTTACAAGAGGATACGTGTGTTGTAAATTTCCCAACCTCTAAAATATTGGAAGAGTAAAACAACAGGGAACATTTACTTGCCTTTGTTCTGGCTTTGAAGATTGGGAGTTCATATCAAAACAACAGAAAGTGGCAGATAAACCAAAACACAAATGTACAACCATATAATCAGTTAACAAAGCAGTAGGTGGATTTGTGTGAAGGCAGCCTGTTGCTGTTTACTGTCTTGATTTTTGAAAAAGGTAAGGTAGAACCTTGAAAGATAAATATTGATTTTCAAAGAAGCTGTTTTTAAAAAAACAAATGTTAAAAATGCTGAGTCTAAGGCATATGAATGCATGATAGATTTTGATCTACAACATATCGGTGTTGAGAGTTGGCAGGTAAATAACTCAAACTTTTTCTTATTGTTAGAAAAATCAAAACTGTTTTGAAAGGTAAGGTCTTTGAAAATGTGAAAGGTGGTGGGCTTTATGAGAGACATTTCAGATGAAGTATTCCCTTTAGTCAATGCTGATGTAAAAAGAGTAGTTATTATCGTTGATTTATACTCACATTTCATTCATTAAAAAAAAAAATTGTCAGTACTGAGAAAAGATTTTTCCCTCCATTTTCTATACCACCCATAGAGCTCATTGAAACAAATTTCCAGGCCTAAGATATTATGCTTTAAGGTCTGGAGCGTATTCCAAGAGTACATATTTCTATCAGGACTTCTGGTACGGTTGATGCTGGTGTTCTCTTGAGAAGCACTGGTCTCTATGGTCATAGAGAACCACTGATGTTTTCTATTGCATGAAGTTTTATTTCATTGGTGAAGACAGTTGAGGTGGAATCTTGTGTTCGAAACACCTGCTTAGTCATTTTGTGATCTTGAGGCAAACAAATCACTTCTTTGCTTTGAAGTCACAGTTTCCTCTTTAAGGAAATTTTGAATGGATTGAGTTTGCTTTATTTTTCTAGGATTTTTATCCTTTTTTACTCTGTAGTGTGCAGAAGCTGCCTGATAAGTGTACTAGGGGCAATTTTTAAATATTCAGGAATTTTGCAAGCTGTTTGTTACGTACTTGGTCGTCTGAAATAAGCAATGGTGGGAATATACATAACACAGAAATCAGCAAATCCTACAAATCAGAACTGTTAAATTTTTGTATTTTATTGGATAGCTGGTTTATGAACATACCACTGGTGTAGCATCATACCATAAGTCCCTGTCAATACCCATTTCTGCAATGAATAGGCAGATTTTTCTTTTATATGAAAGTCTTAACCTAAAAAGCTTGTGTTGGCAGGAAAAAGATGTGGGAATACAGAACCATTGTTATTTAGGATATAGGCCTTCTTAATGTTTCTTAGGTATGCTTGAAAATTTTAAGGAATGCTAGGTAAACAGAAGATAGTGATTACTTTTCATATTATTTGCTAACTAGAAAGATCTGGTCCGTGTTACTGTAATTGTAAAAATGTTTGTGAGTTCTCCAGTTACTCAAGTGATCTGGACCTGGAGTTTACTGCTTAGATCATTTTTCCTAGAAAATTGATGTGATGGGGCAGCATAATATTGTAAGAGTAAGTATGGACTGAGAGATTGAACTTCCAGTCATTGTGGATGGCATCAACTGGGTCTGTGGCATTAGACAAATGACTTGTGCCTTCTTAAGCTTCCTTCCCCCATATATAATAGAATGGATTTGAACTTAATAATCGTTTACTTTTTTTTTTTTTAACCCACTCTAAAATTCTGATATGTGACTGAAGTCTTCATTATTTAGCATGAAACTTGCTCTGGATCACCTTTCATATCTTCTCCAATCCCCTTTAGAGTGTTGACAGTCCACACCTAAACCCATTCACCTGTTTGAGTCTGATTTTATGGATGAAGTTGCTTTTAGTAAGAGACCTGCATAAGATACTTGTAAAATTCTAGGCCTTCTTTTGCAGTGTTTGGTCTTTTCACAGTGTTCATTATTATTTTACATTAATCTTCTGAAGTTTAAAATCATTTTGCATTCCTGTTACTCATCCAACATTTCAAAATAATTTCACCTAAAACAAACAAACAAAAAAATCCCAGATAATATTTTTAGGTTTAAATAAACTTACCATTAGGATCCATTTTCCATGTTAATGACTATGAAATTATAAGCACTTTTAGAGTTAATGCTACTTTTATTATAGGAAATGCAATATTTACTAATATTCATGCTCATAAAATAATAGAAAACAGATACACAAAAAAGGCATGGACATGTTGAATTTTATGGTATTAGTATGTAATATCCATATTAATGCTAATAAACAGCAAGGAAACTATATTAAAGAAAAAGATACTGCTTTGTTTATCAGTGTATAATACAAGAGAAAATCTTATTAAGGAATTATATTTACATTAATCATCAAAGCTCCTACATTCAGATTGCAAGCAAAATGAAAGGAAAGAAGACAAAATTTGAAAATAACAGATATGAAGAATGATTTTATTCTAGATAATTTGTTTAGGTATACCTATGTTTTTAAAAAATATGTTACATTGTATATATTGTAGGAAACAACACACTTAAAAATTTTTTATTATCTATCCTGAGAAAACTTTAGGAACTTTATTATGTTCTTAGTCAAGAAGTCTTTATAGAGCACCTTTGACATGCATGTGTTAAGATTTGGTGGTGGGTATATTTAGATGAAGGACTTGGCTTAGCAGAGTTTGTATTTTACTAGGGAAAATAAACATTAATTAAATAATCATATGATTTGATATAAAATTGCAACTATGCAAAAAATGAGACACATGTGATTAGACAGTTTAAAGCAAAGGATTAGACCTAGCTTCTCTGAGGAAGCCACAATCAACCTGAGATCAGAAGGATGAATAGGCATATCTAAGGAAGGGAAGAACAATCCAGGTAGAGGAAGCTTCATGTGTGCAGAATCAGTGGCTGGAGGGAGCATGGTAAAGGCAAGGGTCTAGAGTGGGAAGTGGAGTGCAGAACAAAATGAATTGGAGCATGGTGAAGGGCAAGATGATCTATCTAGATTTCATTAGGAGCTGTGTTTTATCCTGAGAGCAACGGAGAAAGCCAGTGGAGAAAGCTGTTGAATTGTCATAAAGAGGAAAAGGGCACAGTTAGAATTTTGTTCCAAAATGATAATTCCAGCTGTACCGTGAAGAGAAGGGACCCCATGAAATCAAGGAATAGAAGAGATGTAGCTGAAGAGTAAGCTGGAGGAAGAGTGATTTGCATTTAGGGATGAGTGTATGAGAATTCGTATGGTGATGGTAGAATTATTATGCATGGTAAAGGACACATTTCATTATATGCTTTGTTTTTTTCCATGAAAAAAGAAAAAAAAACTTGAGAGATATTAATCGAAAGAACTTCTAAAGAAACAGCAAAGTGGCACAATGTAGAACCCAAATCAATTGATCATCAGTTAATTTTGTTTTCCTTACCAGTCACAAATGGACCAGCAATATACTATCAGATGATATGGGCTGAATATATTCAGTGGCTGTAATATTAAGAGCACACAAGACAAATATAATAAAGACCAAAACTCCAGTCTCTGGGTGATCACATAAATATATTCCTAAGATGAATTATCAGTTAGAGACCAAGGGTAGAGACTTTGACCATATGTCCCCAATGCTTATCACAAGAAGAGCAGATGAAAGTGTGAGAAGATAGATTTGGTTTAATAGAGTGAGGGAGAGTACTGCAACATTTTGGACCAAATCAAATTGTGGTGGCACAAAAGATTTTTCATATATTAAATTATTATTTCCCCCTTCAAAGAAATTGATGACTTCTATTATATGATTGTGAACATGGCTTGAAACACATTTAAATTGCTCTTATAAGAATAAAACCAAATAGAAACCATAATGGATAGTATCTAAAATGGAAAAAAAAAACATTAATGTGTTTACATTTTCCACATCTACCATATCTTTTATCTAAGCATCTCTGTGGCTGATTCATCTTAATTAATACATGCTCTCAGAAAGCCCTGGCCAGTTGTCCCTCCACTTCCACCTGATTAATCTGGCCTTAATTAAAATAGTAGACGCAAAGAGAATGGTTCTTGTGATAAAGCAAAGGGGCTGCTTGAAGGACCCTGGATGCAGAAGGAAAGGAAGTGGAGGGAGGCCCTCAATTTGGTGTACACACATTCTCATTCATCCCCTGAAGGGTAGGAAAATCCTCTGTGCCACCGTTCTTTTTTTTTTTTTTTTCTGTGAATGTTGTCTTTGCTCAAATTTCTGACACCCTAGCATTACCCCTTAAGAAGGAAACTGCGAATGTCATTTAAAGATTTAACAGGAGAGGACAAATACCCACGATGAAAAGCCAGAGGGACAAAAATAAAGAATGTGTGTACTCAGGAACTGAAGGGTTGCCCCAGCTAATCTCCCCGACTCTCACCCTCCCCTGTTGGGAGCCTTCTCATGGTGTGCGAAACCCTGAATAGTAAGAGCAGACTCAAGTGCCATCAGGGCCTGAGTGCAGAGTCCATTATAGGCTGTGTCAGACAGTTTTGACAAATGCACCAACACAATCAAACCTTTTATCAATTTAAAAGTAACCTTGTCACAGTCATCTGTCAAACTGTTCAGATACAACTAAAGGCAAACAAGTCATCATGCACTCGGGGTAACCAAGTAAATAAGAAAAATGTGACTGGGGATGTTTTTGAGTTCTTTCTTGCTGTGCCATTGAAGATTTAAAAGTTCCCTCTAATCAGACCCAAGGATATTTATTAGTAGCTTTCTTCTATAAGTCAGACTCCAATTACGTAGCTGCTTTTGAGGTGTCATAAATCTGCATGGTGGCGTGTGTGAGCAGGAAGTGAATTCAGAATCTTGCAACCCTGTCTTGGCATTTTTTAAAATGAGAATGTCTTAAAGATCCAAATGAATATAACCACTCAAATGGTTCTTTGAGTCAGTATAGATCTAACACTTGATTTTAATTCCCATTTTGACACGATCTTATTTGCCAGTTATCTATTAAAAACAGACACAGTTTTTGACTAATACTGAATGAATAACTGTCATGAATAATGCAATCATCACTATACATATATTATTGCAACATTAATTATGTATTGCAGGACATGTGCTCTGTTTTTATATCATTTAATGTTCAAAAGGACCTATGAAGTGGGAATAATAATTTGTGAATAATAGTTGAGTAAACTGAGGCTCAATGAAGTTGAGGAATTTGTTCAAATTTATGTAGCCCCTAGCATCCAAAATCTAGCTTCAGTATAAAGCTCTTATTCTTCATAACTAAAACATTCATAAAATAAGAATATAATTCTTGGGTTCTCAAATCCGAGACTGCCCATGAGAATCCCTCAGGGAGCTTTAATAAGTGGGAGGTCTGAATTTCATCCTCCAGGGATTCTTGTTTAAGTAGTATGGGGTCAGCCTGGACATGGGGGGTGATAAAACCTACTCAGATAATTCTAATATTCAGCACAGTTTGAGAACCCCTCAAGTTAATGGTGCCCACACCTATAAGAAAACATAATTTAATTCTCTATTTTATATTCCTTACTCTTTCATAAGATCTAGCAATTTCATAGAATCTACCACTTGCTTTCAATTAACTGGGGAAGACTTAAAAATATATTTTATTGACAATTTGGGGATACATTCAATTTTCAGATCACAAAACTAAAAAATTTAAATTTTCTCATTAGGGACTTGGGAAAATCAACTCTAACAATAGGAATCTCCAAGTGATTTAAAGATATGCTTGGGAGAATCTCATTCCCCTTCATCACATCATTTTCATAAATCTTCAACATTTTTAAGAGTGTGCTAGGAACTGGGGGTACAAAAATGAACACCACCAATCTATTGTCCTCAAACGTTTCCTGGTAGGGAAGAAGTAAAAAGTGATAGGAAAAGAGGAAGAATGGAATAAAGGAGAGACAAGAAACCCAGCTACATAGAAAGTTTTAAGAGTGTTTGTATTTAATTAATGATTTTATGGGAAACTTTCTATTTTGATTGATGTTGCTCAATTTCTATGCCTATTTACATTTTTCTTACTGGCCATAGTCTGGAGAACAAAGGTCTTGTGAATCTTAAAGAATAATTCACATCTTCTAACATTTAGGTCATTCTAGAAATTATTGTTTGATTTTTGACCATTCCTGATTCATTATTTCATTACTTTGATGAGAATGTTCTGTTGAATGCATATGTCTCTCATATACTCTTTGAAAACATATTTTGTGGAATTGCTGATAACTGAAATGCTATTCCTTGTGTATCCTAAAAACAAAGAAGCCACAATAAAAATGAACCTATGAATGCACCACTTACCCTAGTTTACTGTGGTGGTAGCACAAAAGAGATGAGGATGTAAAGGATATGATAGACCCTGAGTGTACCAAGAGAAGGTCTGGAGCTTGGGGAGCAGTGGGATTCCAGGCAGGGTTCATGGTGAATACCTGGAAGCCTGAGGGACTTGGGGTTCAAGGGCAGGATCTGGCCAGTCCCAATGGTATCCTGGATTTCAGTTTGTTGAGTCATTTTCAGATTGACAAATACACCTCCCTCTTTGTAATCCTTACCTGATCTCTCTGTCACCCTGTTGAGCCCTCCTCTATTCTCAAAACTTGCCGCTTTCATGGCTGTCACACTCCTCCAACCTGTTTTTTTTCCCCTCCCTTTTAGAGATTCTTCTTTGTAGCTTCTCTTTCTCTATCTGCCTCTTGCATGTTTTAGAGTTTTCTGGATGTTGGACCTCTCCTATTCTCACTCTCTAAACTATTGACTCCCTACTATGTACATAACTTCTGCTATTCTGATGATTGTTAAATCCACAAATCCAACCCATGAAATCTTTGTTATTTGTTTTTAATCCCTAGGTCCATTAATCTCTAGACAATTCCAACTTGATATCCCCAAAGCTATCAAACTCATTGTCCAAACAGGTTTATTCCTAGACCCAATCCTTTTGTGATGGTTTCTTTCTTCATGAATGGTACCCTCATCCATTCTGTCATCAAAAAACCCAAAAAACAAAAACAAACAAAAAAACAGGTTATTCATACCCAATATCTCCTTAGTTTCACTTCCATCATAGTTCCACCATTTATTACAAAGTAATATTATAAGGAATAGAAAAATCTCTTCATAGAACTTGCATTCTCATGGAGAGAGATGATGCATGAATGAAGGAATGATTAAAACTTCATAATAAAGAAAGGCCATAAAAATCTGGTTGTAATAATGACTAGGAGGTTATCATAGACCAAGTGTCTTCTTTAAGGTGAGATTTCAATTTCAAGAAGGAATCAGGCAGATGACATTCAAAATGAATAACATTAAAGACACATGTAAGGTCTTGTAGAAAACCTATAGGCAGAAATGAACATGGTGTATTCCTGGAAAATTAAAAAAAAAATAGCTATTCCTGTGTGAAAAATTGATTTTAGAGGAGCACAGAAAACAAACAAGGAAATGTACAAGGAAGCCATTGTGGAAATCTAGAAAGGAGGTGGGTTGGCTTGGAGTTGGATCACAGTGAGTGGTGGGGTTAAATGTGTGGTAACCTCTATATATTTTGGAGACAGTTTTGAGAGAATTCACTGATGAGTTCAGCAGAAGAGGAGTGGTAAGGGAAAGAGATACAGGGATAACTCCTCAAATTTTGGTCTGAGCAACAAACAAGGGAGAATAGAGAGCCATTTAATAAGATGAAGTGTATTAAAGAAGGAGCAACTTTGAGGAGAGAGAAATCAAGAATTTTTCTTACTCATGTTATTCTTTATTAATTAGTTATACATGATCAGTAGAATGCATTTATGTACTTTGATATACATAGATGGGGTATAATTTCTCATTTTTCTGATTGTACATGTTGTAGAATCACATTGGCCATGCAGTCATATATGTACATAAGGTAATAATATCGGTTTCTTTCTACTATCCTTCCTATTCCCATATGTCCTCCTTTACTCGACTCTACCTATTCTTCCCTAGTGCGCCACCACTTATTGTGAATTAGCATCCACATATTAGAGAAAACATTCAGTCTTTGGGTTTTTTGGGGATTGGATTATTTTGCTTAGCATGATATTCTCCAACTCCATCCATTTACTGGAAAATGCCATAATTTCATTCTTCTTTAATTATGAATAATATTTAATTGAATATATATATATATATATATATATATATATATATATATATATACACACACACACACACACATATATGTGTGTGTGTGAAATGAGCTGCTATAAACTTTGAGGTGGCTGCATCATTGTATGCTGATTTTATCAGTCTTGTTACTTTTGAGACTCCATTAGACATCTAAAATATTTTCCTTTGCAACCAACAAAATAAGAGAATACTGATAAAAAGCACATAAGGCATATATGATTCCAGTTTTCAAGGGAAAGGTTAGTGTAAAAGATATAGAATGGGAGTCATATAAATTATATACAATGAGATAATAATATGGTACCTAATGTGCACTAGACACTAAGTGTTTTATCATGTAAGTACTTTTCATTATATGTGTTCATTCATTTTTCATTCCCCATGCCAATTCCCACGTTATTGTTGAGAAAACAGTGACACAAAGAAGTCAAGTGCCTTTCCCAAGGCTACACTGCTAGCAATTGGCAAGTCCAATGTTAAATTGGAGAGTTTAATGATTATGTTGAATACTATTGAGGAACCAAGAAATATCCCAACAAAAGAGTTACTTTTGGAATTGGAAACATCAAGGCCATTGACCAACTTTACCAGGAAAGTATTTGCAGTGACAGAAGCAGAAGGTCATTGTAGAAGGTCCTTCTGACTGTACACCAGACAGTCCTTTCAAGTGGAAATGCTCATCTCCCCTTTGTGCCATTCTAACCTAAAAGTCACCTTTGCTACTGTTTCCCCCAGATGTTCTGATTTACTCTGTCTCCATCTCTCTCTCCCTCTCTTTCTATGTAGCTGGGTTTCTTGTCTCTCCTTTATTCCATTCTTCCTCTTTTCCTATCACTTTTTACTTCTTCCCTACCAGGAAACGTTTGAGGACAATAGATTGGTGGTGTTCATTTTTGTACCCCCAGTTCCTAGCACACTGCCAAGTAAGTGGCAAGTGATAACGTATATAATAACTGATATATATATATATATATATATATATATATATATCAATCACTGAATAAAGCTCAAATTCATCAATTATATAACAATAATTTTATTGGACATATAAAACTTGTTCCAGTGTAGACTTTGAGTTATTAGTCGGAAATATAGGAAACAGTATTTTATCTTGGATATTAGGTCCAACACAGTTCCTCCGGAGTGAAAGAAGAAAGGCTTTAAATATGACTCTCTCCTATTATGCGGAGAGTTTGGGAGGGAGATTCCAGGATAACTTGAGTCACACATATTAAAGGGAACCAAGTAAAGATCAATACCTCTTACTCACTCACTGTGGCTGCCGAGACAAGAAATAACCATTTATTCTTTCCTGAGACATCGGGTTTCAGCTGTCAAACAGAGCACAGTGTTCCACTGACTCTGCTCATTCTTAACTAATGCAAAGTCATTTGGTCTCATTGAATGTTTGCTGGGGAAAAAAAAAAATTCTTGCAGTATTCTCTTTGTGACCAATGACTTTTGGGGAGCACAAAATAAGAGAATGTTTATGAGAAAACATACAAAGCATATCTGTATACTTGGCATATGAAAGCAATAACCTTTTATCTGAAATTGGCAGTAGTGTTATCTATGTACTCTGTTTAATTATATGACTGGTAATAAGCTCTTACGTACAAACTATTCTTAAAAAGGAGAATTAAAATTCTTCTTATCTGTTATCATATTCATTATATATCTAACACCAGTAGCTCTCGAGAAACGAGACCTTTATTTTATGCAATAAATAGGACCATAATATTTTAGCAAGTAGATTTGTTGTTTAAGTTTTTAAATTAGTATTATTAAGGAATAATATCCAATGCACTCATTTAAAGTGCAGAACCTGATACATTTTGACAAATATATACACCTATGGAGCCCCCACAAAAATCCAGATATGAAACCTTTCCATCATCCATAAGTTTTTAAAAATATAGCATATGCCAGGAAGTTCACAGTTTAACATCATCCTACTAAGAAAACAAAGAAGCAGCTTGATGCGTGAGAGTAGCATGTAATTCTGGGTCAGTTGTGGGCTCTAATTATTTATTTGCCAGCCGTGGAGCCTTGACCAAGTCATCTAGAACTGTGAGCCTCACTGTGCCTGGTACATATTAAGTCTCTGATAAATGCTAGTTAATGTTACCGTTCTATGCAATGGAGACGATCTCTATTGCAGTTCATATTTTTACATAGCAAAGTAAAATTCATCTGTAATTTTAAGGGTTTTGTAGTCAAACAAAACACCTTGTTTGGTTTTTATATCATCCTATCTTATTGACTAACTGAGGTTGTAAGCATATGGCGACTGTGGATCCTTGTATTGTTTTGTACAGCTTATATCATTACTTCTGTCCATCGTGTAGTGCTATGTTTTACACCATGAACATTTACAACAACAGGATAAATACATACATACAATTTAGGCTGCACTTAAAATATGAAAATTAAGTCAGGTACAGTTGTATATACCTATCAATCCCTGCCTTAGCAACTTAGTGAGACGCTAGCTCAACAAACAAAAAGGACTTGGGGTGTAGTTCAGGGGTAATGTGCCCATGGGTTCAATTCCCAGTTCCTAATAATAATAATAACAACAACAATTATTATTATTATTATTATGATGATGATGATATATGGTGCAAAAAAATTAAAAACACAGCTGTGGTGTATAAATATATCATAGTAAATATCCTTTAAAATGTAAAATGGAAATTTTTGAATTAAAAAGTCTACAAGCATCCAATACTTCAGTATAATGAGGTGGTTTAAAACATTTGGCAATATTAGTCAGTGTGTGTGTGTGTGTCTCATTGGTATTCTGATATTCTTATATTTTATTCCTGAATCAACAGGTTGAGTTTAACATCAGGTTGAATCATGTCTTTTTACTAAGTTATCTCTTTTTCTTGTATGTTTATTAGACACCAATATTTCTTTAAATATGTTAAATTTAGAATCAGGGAGATAGATGACTAAATAATATCAATTATTACAATATTTATTCATAGGCTATAAATCCAGATGCATGTCAAAGTTTGTTCAGGTTGACTTCTTCCTGAGATGTTATTGTCCTATTGTGATGCTCTGTTCAATACAACATTATGTGGGACTCAGTTTTCTAATTTCTCCAGAAGCTTTTTTTTTTTTTTCTTTTTAACCACACTCATTGTAGAATTCCTGTTTCCCATCTGATGTGTTGACAGATATGGGAGCAGCATATTTCGTGCTATTTTACTTAACTGAGCATTTTCCAGGAATAGAAAGCCTATTACTTCCTTTCTCTGCACAGTTTTCTTGGTTCTGTGTTCATTAGAGGGATCATTCTCATGCCAAAATGCTTGGGTTCAGCTCTCAAAGCTATTGTTTATCATCTGTGTGTCCTTGGACAAGCTGCACAACTTCTCTGTTCCTAAACGTTGCTTTCTATAGTCTATAGTAATGGCGTCTCCCCTTTTTTTGAGTTAAAAGAATGGAATTAATTAATACACAGAAAACACTTAAGTATGGTCTGTTAGGGAGTGAGTACCCAAAGAGTTATTTGGTTATTTTTGCTCAAATGATTTCTTGCTATGTACTAAAATCAGGCATTGCAGCATACTATTCAAAGTCCTCTGGTGTTGTGAGATTCTTTAATTTTAGACTCTATGTGTATAAGCACAATTAACCTTTATTACTCAAAGCACAAAATTCTATACATGAATTTCAAAGGCACGAGCCTCACATTAGTTTGTTTTCTTCAAGATTGAACCTTGCTGATTCTTGCATAGGAATCTTGGGAAGGCAACCAAGTTCAAGATAAGGAACAGACCTATTTCTCAGGCATGTTTTGACATCACAGGGCAAGCCAGAGACACAATCTATAGGTGACCTAGTGTCTCAACCCAGAACAAGAGTGCAGTCAAGGTCAACTGGCAGATCATTGTAAACACCCACATGGACTTTGGATATTAGGTGTCCTTAGGATACATTCACAACCACAAACCAGAAAAAGATGGTGAGCAATTCAAGTTAAGAATTAGAAGTGAGGTTACTGAAGAATTCTGAACGATTCCCCGATTTCAAAATTTAAAAGGAGTCATCCTGCACTAATAGAGAGTGACAGCTCTGGAGAAGGACAGGAGGTGTGTTTCCAGGGAACACTTTCAGGTCAGGACCATTTCGTCTGAGCAGAAAGTGATTTTCAGTGGGCCGTTAAATAACCAGTCTGCTCTTGGTTCTCTGCCTCTCTACGTGATTCTATTTTTCTAACTCTAAAGCAAAAGGGTAGGATTTATTAGGTTACAACTTCACACCGATTCTGAGCAAGATTAATGAATTTGTATTCAGTCCATGTTTGGGTTTCAGTGAAAAGGACAATCATAATGAGATCTGACATTTCCATGAAGGCTTTGTACCAGGTATTGTTAAGGGCACTTCACAGGTAGAATGATCCACTCTTTCTGATTTGCCTAGACCGTCCCAGTTTTAGTGGGACAGTTCTGTGTCCCGGACAACCTTCAATCCCTGGGTAACTGTCCATCCCAGGCAAACCAGGACTCTCTTTAAAAGTATATAAAGTCCCTCCATTTTCAATCAGATGACATGATTCTCTCTTGAAGCCAAGAGAACCTAGACCGTTCAAGAGGTTAAGTAATTTTTCTGAAGTCATCAAAGCTATAGACATTTCCTTAAGGTGACTGACTGAGGACTCAAATGCAGGCATTTGATCCTATCTCTTGGTCTCCACCTGGGCTTAACTACTGGGATAAACACTTGAATTGTTAAACCAGACTACTCACCAGAACTCATCCTATAACTCAGGTAATGCAATCCCTGCAGATGTAGGGAGAAGAGGAAAACTCTTTCCACACCATTCGTTGGTGACAACAAACTATGACACATACTCTAGTCTCAGAAATGCTTGCCAGTGGCCACAATGGAATGCATTTCTTTGCCGCTAATAGAAAATTAATGAATCCCTTGCAATATTCTGGCCAAACAACATACCTGTAACTTGCAGATGGTATAACACCTTGCGTAATAACTACTTGAGATTAAGGGTTGAATGTCTAGTTTGGAGGAAAAAAATAGTTCGCAAAATGTGTTTTGTTTATGTTAATGTACTTTGTTTTTTACAAGAGAGCATGAAAAGGTATTTCAACAAATTATGATAAAATATCTGCAAATATGAAATTGTGTTTCAAATGGAAGTTTCCACTCCCTAGTTATCATTGTGATTTAGATGCCCTTTGATACAGTTATATTATTTCTATCACTCACTACCTGAATAAACCACCAAGTGTTCTGAGTAGAGCAATATAATAATTCTCAGGCTTTGGAATTTGGAAAAGCTGTAAAATAACAAAATAATAAAATGGAGGTCAACATGGTATTGTCCACTTTTAACTTTATTAAACAATGATATGAAAATAAAATATCTACTATTTACCATTTACTAGCCCACAGACTGAAGAGCATAAATTCACTCTCACTAGGACACTATTCTTTAAAAGATTATTTTAACACCAAATAGCCATCCTAAGAGCCATCCTATAAGTGTCATGAACAGGAAAATTAAACTGTATCCCAACCTATTCCAATAGTAGAGGTAACGTTCCTTTCAGTTTAATCTCCAGTGCCACAAAAAAAGAAAGAAAGAAAAAAAAGTAGAGGTTTTGATGCAGAGAAAATTTGGCCACACCTTTGCATACAAGGCACTGGTTTTATGCTATCTGTGGGTATGTTTGAGATGCTCTGTTCAATGCAAGATTACATGGGACTCAATTTTCCAACTTCTCCGAAAGCTTTTTCTTTTTTCTTTTTAACCACACTCATTGTAGAATTCCAGTTTCCCATCTGATGTGTTGACAGATATGGGAGCAGCATATTTCATGCTATTTCACTCAATTGAGCATTTTTCCAGGAAAAATGAGAGGATCTGAAGAACCACAGCCCCCAAACCAGTGCCAAGAAGGAAACAAGCCATGACAGGCCTCACATCTGCCTGGTGTGTTCAGGCACCACTTGGCACAGAGGTGCTTACCCCACCTGGAGCTCCCATCTGGCATGCAAAAGGCACTTGGGAACAACTAGAAAGGCAGATATTGGGTCTGGATTGGCCACTTGTGCAACCATCAAAGGGCTCTGGGGCCTAAAAAGTCCATTTACCTGCTTAAGCCTCTCTTGTCCCAGTGATTTTATGACCTTCCACATTTCTTCTGTTACCCAACACATAACTCTTAGATTTCTAAATCTCTGAAATCCCTGCTTTCTGCTAGTGCTCAGTATGCTCTAAAGTATTAGTCGGTCTTACTCAGATTTATCTTCTCAAGCATGACATTAAATTTTACCTGGATTTTAATGATAGTGGGTTTCACTTAAATTCAAAGTCCTACATTGCTTTTGGGCACAGAACTGCTTAGCATTGTTGCTAATTGTTAAAACAATGACATTACTGTGGGCATGTTACTCACGGTTTGTTCCTGAGCGCCTTGTTCATAGAAGTAGCTCTGGAACTTGATGAAAGGAAAATGCTCTGAGCCTCGATTGCAGTTTCAAATAGAAAACAAACAAAGCAAAAATCAGATTACAAAGGAATAAGGAAAGCATTCATTTAATCCAAAAAATAGCAGGACAGTTTGGAAAGCTGTGATTAGTTTTCCAAAGCAAGTGCTATGACCTGTACCTGGCTTGCTGTCTATCCCTCTCTCTCTCTCACACACACATACACAGTGTATATTTGCTTGTGAGCAATGCCATAGATGGGGACTATACTTTCCCTGAGGGCAGGGACAGTGTCTTCTTGACTTGTCCTCATCATTTCATTCAGAGTCTGCTCATGTCAGGAGACCAGTAATCATTCATGAAGAAATGCAGCTAATGGTTGGAATAAGTCCTGCAAATGTTTCTTTCATGTTAAACCCTTAGCTTTTTCCCCATAAGAGAATATGCAAAGAAATAGCCTTCTACAGAACCCAAACTTTGCAGAATAACCAATTCGTGTCAATATTCTTTTGGGTACTAAAATTATAAGAACACCGCTTTATAACTTGATGATTCTAAGCCAGATAGTTTGAAAGGCATAGAGGATAGTGAAGAAGGTAAAATAAGAATGAAATTTTTATAGGATGCTGAATGCATATATGCTGATTGCTGAATGCAATCATTGTGATCTCCCCTTTCTGGGGTTTCTAAAATTAAGAGGGGCTGGATGCAGTGCAGCTATAGAAGACTTGTGTGGGGTCCTATGTTCCATCTTCAGAAACACACACACACACACACACACACCATAAAGACAATCGTGTTGAAATTTCAGCACATCAGAAAAGAGTCAACAGATAAAGGCCACTGCATTATCATTCAAGTCTCTCCCCAATGCAAAGTTAAACAGCATTCAGAATTACCTTTAATAGCTTCAACCTTCTGCTTGTGAGGGGTTTTTGGTTTGTGTTTTCTCTAGGCATTCAGGTAGATCAGGAACCCTCACTGTGGGAGGGTAGCAGGCATGACAGGTGTGCATAAAACCCCTGGAAGGAAGGGTGCTGACATTTTCTTTTCTTCCCCCCAACCCCCATGGGAACTGACTGGTAGAGTACTTGTTCACTCCTACTTCCATTGCCTTATCTGAGATGGGCTAATGCAGACACTTGGCTGTTAACTTTACCACTCTGCACATACAGTAAATAAGCAACTGATTTTGAAGACAGTGTCTCTCTGGAACTCTGTAAGCATACTACATTCACACTACTATGGTATCTCCCATGTGAATTGTGTGGACAAATAATGGTGTAACTCACGTGCAGGGGCACAATTTTGCTAATTTTCTTTGTTTATTGCCCCCCCCCCCAAAAAAAAAACAAAGAAAGCTATCACATAGTGAGTGTTGTGAGGGACATTTTGATCAAAGACAAACTGGGATAAAAGTCTTTCAAAACAGATATTTTCTGATTCCAGATGTGTTCCTTATATTTGCTGGATGTCAAGGTATCCTGTTCTAGGCCTGACATCAGATATAGGGATTTTCCTCTGTAAAAAACTCAGGCTTTGACTGTGATACGTACAATATTTAGTTCTCTTATAGGAAGTGTTTCTCCTAATTGGGTCTCAACTTACTTTGCCTCTCTGTTGTACCAATAGTCTCCAACCACCATCAGGGTTTTGTGGGCAAGCTTTAAACAGATATAGGTATTTTTTTTTTTAATCTGTACCAATGGAAACAAGATGAGAGTAGCCAATGGCTCATTAGCTCTCTCCTGTTTTGAAAACCCTTGATGTCAATCTGATTATGAACATTCTCATATATTTTACTCTGTGATCTAAGGAAAAAAAAAATGCCTGCAAAATGTTTATACACCCAAGACCAGATTTCTTGAAATAGCTGAAAAAAGAGAACTTCAGGACTCCAGATGCCAACATGATGAACCACTGCTTTATTCTGAAAGTTTGGACGTATATAAGTCAATATTACTAACAGCGAATGAGTTGATATCAATCTTTTTTTAGTGTACTTTGTGCAAAGAATTAAACGCAGGAACTAAATACAAGAAACTGAGGTAAACCTAGGCTCTTGACTAGGGGTCTAAGGATTTGGTAAAATGCTCTGCACAGTTTTGAAAATATGTTAGTACCTTTGGGGGGTTAATTTTACATAGCCTGAAAATGTTTTAAAAATTGACATAAATTTGAGTGAGTTCTGGATGTACAACACCCAAATACATGTAATCTTGTTATTAATTTGTTTATAAATGAGAGAAAAATCTACATATTCGTAGAGTTTTCACTGAAAGCTCTTTGAGTCACCACTGTTTCCCTTGCTTGCTAAGATGATCACCAAGGGGATAAGAGACACAAAAAATTTAGCTAATCCCAAAATGTTTTACTTTAAACCCACTTTTGGAAGACATGTTTTAATACGCAGCACTTGCCCGTCAGCTATCTTCTCTGGAATGTTTTCACTCCACTTGGGCAAACAGCCTCAGACTTAAGGCTTCCACAGGAAGTAGATATGGCTGGACTGAATGCTAGACAGTGAAGTGCTCTCTGTCTCTGATTTGGCACAACCTGGTGAAAACTGTTCAACTGCAGCATTTCAGACATGGTGCCAGCCTCATGGCTCGAAGCCAAGATTGCAATTTGGCAACCAAAGGCCAGACAAGCAGCTGGTTATTGCAGCGAATCTGAACAGCATGCTTCAGGCCATGTCTCTGATGCCAGATCCTCCAACCCAGTTAGCAACTGAACCCTCGAGGCTGTTTCTGGCACAGTTCCCTTTCCGCCTTGTGGTGGGCTTTGCCTTGGCAAGGGTGGTTTCTAGTAAGGTTGTCCCGCCTAGGTCCTGAGCTGTGGCATCTGGCAGGAGCAGGGTGCTTATAGACCACCTAAGGCTGATAGAGTACTTGGCAACTGCAATGCACTCTGTAGGGCACTGGCCAGAGCATGCTTGCACTAGAGGCTGGCTGGAAGAGGGCAGAATCGATATGAGCTGCCTGGCATTCCACTCTGCCAGGGGCAAAGGAGTGGGGGCCTGCTGGCATCTGCCTTTGGGCCCTGTTGGCATCTATTTTGCGCTGTTCTTTGTGAAAAGCGCTGAGACTGAAGGGCCTGGTGAGCAAACTTGTCAAGAGGAAATGAGCAAGAGGAGGTGAGGGAAGAGAAACTGGCTCACGAGACGTAGCCATAATCGATGAGTTTAATGACATTAGCAATGGGCGAGCAGGGTCTTACTACATTTTCTCTGTGTTTCAGAAGTGGGAAAGAACTCCCTCCCCGGGCATTTTAACTCCCTTTTCCTGCCAGAACTTCTGAACCTTGAGAATAGTTTGATGTTAGGCATTTGGAAGGGAGAAATCACAGCTTTTTAGGAGGCCTGAGCTCCCTGTAGGTTCCCCTCCTGGGGTCTGGCACCATCTGCAAGTTTGCTGCAGCTGCTGATGAATTTAAACTGGGTTAGCAGGAGTTGGGCACAATGTTTTTGGAAAGCACTCATCCCTCTTCTTTTGTTGGGGTGGGAGATGAGGAGAAGGGACTCTGGCAAGATAGTTTTCCCACTGTTCTCTCACAGATACCATAAAATAGTTTTCAACATTGTGCCCTCCAAGTTGATGCCCTGGAACTTAGAGAGCTATTCAGAAGGGCTGAAAATGAAGCCTGACAATTTGAACATAGCCATCGGGTAATTCTCAGCATCTTTCAAAGGATGCCTGTAATTTCTCCTGGGGAAAGTTGAAGTGCACTACAATGGTGGATCTATTAAAAATATTGGCACGGAGGAACAAGAACCCCATTGTCTTCAGTTGCTGGGCTTCCCGCCTCACCACACAGGACAAGCACCAACAGGATGCTTTCTATGAAATGTGTCTTTGATTCCTAATATGCGATCACTTTCCGGAACTAGCCATATGAATAGTGTGCCTATCACTTAATATAGATGAAGTAAATACAATGGAAATGTAGTTTCAGCACTATGCTGCAATTGAACTTTTTTTTCCTCTTGCTTCTTCTGATGAGGTATGTTGATGTTCGTTTGCCTATTGGATCATTTATCTAAGAAACCTTATTGTAACACGCCATGTACAACAACCCTCAGGTCTATATGAATCACAGACAAGGTAAACTCACATACAGAGTATCAGGTAAAAAAATCTGCCATCAGTTCAACTGATCAATATTTCACTCAAAAATAATTTCACAGTATGAGACCTGAGACTTTTCCTTTTGCCATGATACATTTCACTTGTCAAAATTACCCATTGGAAGTTGGCATTTTCATTCCTGAAGTCATAGTTGGATAATTTGTGTTTGAGCCTCCACGTACCCTGTATCCTTCCCTATCCATCTGCTGAGCACCCACTCATACGTAAGAAATAACTCAAATATGTTGCCTAGCGCCCTCCACATTCTTTCTTCAATTTTGGCAGAATCATTTGGCATAACATGCATCTATACTCCCATTTCACTTTATCTGTATCTTAATGATCACACTTTCACTTCTGTTCTAGTTCCTTTTTACCTCTTCATCTGTTCTGCTCCAGGGTGAGCACTTTGAAAGCAAGAATTACTATCTTTTTCATAGTTGTGTGCATTATAACTTCAGTGCAAGTGAATTGTATAGTAAAATGATATTAACACTACTTGCCAGTAAGAAGTTCTTTAGTTTCCAAACACAGAGGTACAGTTGCTTCTTGTTATTCATGGAAGTGATTTTTACAAAGTCACCATGAACGCTGAATTAGCAAATGTGGTACCAGAGCTCCCATGAGAAACACAGAGTTAGGATCCCACAAGCCTGTGGTCACAGTTTCATCATGCACGAATGAATAACTTTGCTGTATGTAAGTTTCTGTTTAAGACACCTGTTTAATATATTTTGTGGAGCATTAACATTGAACTCCTGACCAGGGGCACTACAACTCATGTCTGAAAGAGGGTTATCTCACACACTTATTTTCTCTGAAAGGCATATTGTAGCCTTTTTGTCCTTAGGAGCACTAGAGAGCACATCAGCATAACACTTGGAGTCTATTTAAAATAGCAAAATCACATACACACTTACATAAAAAGCACAAAAATGAGAAAAACGTGGCATCAAACAGGTCCCCCCCAAAAACACTTGTTTACGGTATGAGAACTGAAGTAAGAAGGCAAATCATTGCCTGTCCCACCTCATCTGGGAATAGTCATGTCATGCCAATCAAACTTTTCACCACAATGCATGCTGGGAGTACTGATTTTGGAGTTGCAAATTAAGTCTGGCAAGTAGGCAAATAAGCAAATACAGAATCAATGAATACTGAGAACCGACTGTATTATGTGTCTCTAATATCTACAATGATAGTCACCATCTCATTTAATCCAAATTAGACTTTTGGTGGATGTATAATAAGAAAACTCAGTTTCTGTAGAGGACTATAGAAATAGTGATTAAGACACTTTCATTTGAAGTTGATTTTATTTTAAAATTATGTCATTTCCATAGCATTCCTAATTTATCTTTACTGTTTAATTCAGAAAAGGGAGACAATTAAAAGCATGTGTTTTCCAGAAGATATTCCATTCCCTCTAAAGTTGTTCTATTATAGAAGTTAACACAATATGATGCTACAAATAAAGAACGAAAAGCATAAAGAGACATCCTGAGCACAAATATCTACCCAATGGATTTGCAGAAGCAGCAATGAGCTTGACTCGGAATAGAATATTGATATGCATGTATTATTGATGGTAATTCACTCTGGGGAACTTTCCTCTACAATTTATCCAATCCACTATGTACCACTGGATATATTATAGGCATCTTTTTATTCATCCTATGTGGGATTATGAAGAATACCAGAAAGATGCATTCATTAAGGCTCATAGGAAAGTAATGACCATTTTCACAGTAATAGCTTTTTCTAATAGGAAAAAATGTGTATTATACTTTGAAGATATCATTCAAATATGTGTGCATACATAAGTATTTGAGGAAACTCAACAAAATGAAACTCTCTCGCTTTTAAATAAATGTGTTCAATTAAAGAATCAAGCGTTTGTGTGTGAAGAGGATATGAGAAATACAAGGAAAGGCCTCAGACCTGACAGTACAGGGGTGAAGGAAGGCAGAGCACAGAGATTAAATAAGCATATAAATTACTTTCACACACAGGTGATGGTCATAGAATCCCGTGTTGAAGATTTCACCAGAGTGAATACATCTGGGAAGTATCTTTTGAGGTAGTTCTTGCTGTAGAGGTCATGCTTTGTTGAGGCACAGGGAAAAGCATGAATAGTGTGAGGAGCGAGACTGCACTGGGCATGCTCAGAGTCCCACCTGAGCTTAAGTAGACAGTGGAGTACAGGGGATGAGTTGGCAGAGTTAGGTTTGCTCACTGAAGCCAATCATCTGGCAGACATCTTTGGCTCCTCTTCACCTCCACCCACCCATCGGTTGCCAAGTCAATCTCCTGGGTTTTCCCTGAGTTTGTTTTTCTTTGCTCTGCATCGTCTCTGTAGCTCCCTGCATCCAGGTCCCTGCTCTTTCTACTGCAAATGTCTCTTGACATTTTCCTTGCCTATAACAAAAGCCCTTCCATGTGTTTTTCACATTGCAACTAGAATGAAGTTTCCATTATGTCAAACATGTAATGTCACTTTTAAATCCAGAGAACTTTAAGGATCCCACGATCCTTACATGTTATATAAACACACCTCAAAATCAGGTAGGATCCCTGCTTCCTTCTCCAACCTCATTCCTTACCATTTTTAACATTATCCTTTCTATATCAATAATAAGAAAGTCACCTAAAATCCCTGTGACTGTTAGGTTGTCTTTTTTGGGGAGTGAGGGGTAATAGGAAGTGAATCCAGGGATAATTTATCACTGAGCTACATCCCCAGTCCTTTTTATTTTTGTTATTATTATTATTTTTTACTTTGAGACAGAGTCTTGCTGAGTTTCTGAGAGTTTCACTAAATTGCTGAGGCTGACCTCAAACTCACAATCTTCCTTCCTCAGTCTTTCAGATCACTGGGGGCACAGGCATGTACCACTGCACCCAGCTCAGTTGTCTGTGACATTCAAGTTTTTATACCATTGGTCTCTTTACCCAGAACACCCTACCTTCTCTACTACCTTCTACTTAGGTAATACATTCTTACCTGTTCAGGTGTTAGTGTATATGCCAATTGCTCTAGAAACCTATCCTGCTTCCTCCCAAATTAAAATATATAGCCTTTAAAATTTTTCACAAAATGTCCTGTACTTAGACCAGAGTTAACTCACAGTTCATTATAATTGCACCTTCATATTGCTGTCTGCTCATTGCAGATGAGGTCTGTTAGTCACCATTATGTATTTTTTTAGTATAAAAAGAAATAGCACAATGACTTGTACACAAGCTACTGAATATTTTTGGTGGAAAAGATAATACTAAAATAGATCAATGGAGATAAACATTAGTTATATTACATTATATTACATGTCTATACACAGTTCATGGTGATTCAGGGTTGATTATTTAACTTAGAAAATAAAGATGTACTAAAATTTTTGGAAGGACATTTAGAAGAAAAAAAGTTTCATTGTTGGTGGATATGAGTTCAATATGCTAATAATAAATAGCATTAAATGGAAGTGAGCTAAATGCTACAGGAATAGAAAATAATTACTGGGTAAATCAAAATGAGGGAATGTGTCTTATGGATATATGTAAAATTCTATAGCCCCAAACAGGAGGAAACACATTATTTTAAAAATTATTTTTCTTTCATCTTTTAAAAAAATGTTTGTATTTGTGCATTGTAGTTATACATAATAGTAGAGTTCATTTTTACATATTCATAAATAATTTTCTCCATTCCAATCTGTGCATCCCCTTTTCTTTTCCTCCTTCCTCCTCCCACTTCCTCTACTCTATTGGTCTTCCTTCTATTTATTTAGTGTTTTTAAAATTGGCACATTATAGTTATACAAAAGCGGGACTTATTGTGATATACTCATAAATGCACATAGCATAATTTGGTGAATTTTGTTCTGCAGTTCCTCTCCTTTCCCATCATTCCTCCCTTTTTCTTGATCTGCCCTCTCCACTGTTCTCCCTTTTATCTTCATGATATTCCTCCTTGTTTTATTCCTTATTTCTTTATAGCTTCTACATATGAGAAAAACCATTTGACTCTTGACTTTCTGAGTCTGGCTTATTTCACTTATCATGATGTTTTCCAGTCCCATCCTTTTACCAGCAAATAGCATAATTTTATTCTTCTTTATGAATGAGTAAAACTCCATTGTATATATAGACCATGTTTTCTTTATCCATTCACGAATTGACAGGCACTTGGGCTGGTTCCATACCTTGGTTATTTATTGTGAATTGTGCTGCTATAAACATTGGTATGCATGCAGCCTTATAGTATGCTGATTTTCATCATTTTGGATAAATGCCCAAGGAGTGGCATAGCTGGGTCATATAGTGTTTGCATTCCTAATCTTTTAAGGAATCTCCACACTACTTTCCAAAGCCAATTTTAAAATTATGTTTTTAAATATACATTTTAAACATTGCAAATTGCCTCTGTGTTGTTAATATTTAGGTGAAAGTAAGATTAATATTATCACCATGCTCTTAGCTAAGCATATTATATTATATAACTTATATACATATAGGGCTGTATCTTCTTTTTATTCAACTCAGTTAAGATTCTTCTCCATAATACATTGTTGTATTTTGTCTTGATGTTAGGTAACCTGGGTCTAGAAGTGAACAATGGAGCAGCAATCTTGATTTGACTCTGCTACCTTCAGTTAACTGTCTGCAGATTTGCTGTGGGAATTAGTTGACCTATAATTTGTAAGCTGCTTGTACCTATGGACAGGTATTATGTTCAGGACACTTTCAAGGTCCAACACACATGAACTTTTAAAAATTATCATTAGGAAGAGAATCAATTAGGTTAGTTTGCTTGGCTTAAACTTCATCTCCGTTCTCATGGTATTACAAAAAGTCCAATAGCTGCCAGTATCATGAAATACTATTAGAGGTGTGGGTACTCACTGTCAGTAGTATTAGGCAGAGGAGTGGTTGGAATTTGCAAACCTCATGGGTAATCTCTTTTGTCCTACTCAGTTGAACAAATGCATAAGCAGGTATCTTCACCTAAAAAATTTAAAATGGCAGTATTTATTATCTACCTGTTTAGGATGCCATAAAGACAAATTATACTCTTCTTATAAACTGCTTTCTGCTTCCTGTGCATAGGTGCTTATCATAATGAGAAATACTTATTCCTTCAGTCTTCTTCTCATTTAGCAAATTCTTATTAATTGCCAGCTATATTTAAGCCTCTTTGATAGGTGCTGCATATAAATACTGATTAGAGCCAATACCCAGCTCACAAGGACTTCAGAGATAAGGGGGATGGGGACAAAGGGACAAAAATAATCACAGCAGTGTGCTAACTGATAAGTACATGATTTCTAACTTATAACAATGTAGCCTTAGATACATGCTTGTAATACATGTCTTTTGGGCAAATACAGTTTAGACCAGAAATGTGCTAATGTTAAGCAAGAATATGTAATTGAGAGAACCCTAGACTTCTAGAGGTGGATTGGACAGTGAAATGCATCTACTCCAAACTGTTTGCTAAATCTTGAATTTACAACTAAAACCCAAGTGGCAAGTGGTCCACCACCTTAGCATAGGGCCCTTCTAAGACTGTCCTTTCTACCTCCTGATTTATTTCATGTTGCGTTGATCAACTCTTGTTGTTTAAAAAGTTATGTTTTCCTGTAATGAGTCGAAATACATCTTGCCATGCCAAACAAGCCTAGCTCTTCTTCATCATAACAGCCTTGCAAACATATTGAGGTTCTTGTCAGAGACCTTGAGTCTTCCTCCAGGATGGATAAAATCAATTCACCATTTGATAGGAGTTTGTTCAACATCTCTAAGTCTCTTCTGATATAGACCATAGAACAAGAGTTTTTCAGTGTGCTAATTGCTACCAGTGAGTGCTACCAGTGAGATAAAAAGCAAAATTCCTGTCTATTTCACACATTGTAAAAGTACTGTTGACAAATTTGTTTCAGGTGAAAGTTCATCTTCTTTTTCTGTGTACACTGACTCCAAAATAAAATGTATTTCTTAATGTGCATTATAATAAGCAAAATAAAGTAAAATATCACAGACATATTCCCACAGGAGGCTTCACATACCTTAAATAAGTGCTTCTTGAAATCAGTGTGCATGAGAAATTACCTGGAGTGTTTGCTAAAAAAGCAAACAAATTGTGTGTCCTGTTCCCCAACCCCTTTCTCTGGATTCTAATTCAGGTTGTCTGAGGGAGTGTCTATAAAGTTTATGTTTAATAGGAGTTGGATTCTGTTGCCCAGCATCCAGAGTCCACTCTGGGTCCTAGTGCTCAAAGCAATGCTGACCAGCTTCCAGGAGAGCTGAGTGTTGACACAAGTGTCGATTTAGATTGTAAATATTTTGTAGCACTTAATATTTTTCGTAAATAAGTCAGTACTACTTAATTTCTTTTCTATCTTTTATAAAACTAAATAGGACTAGGAATTTTGATAATTCTCCTCCCACCCCACTTTGCAAATGGTTGGAGACTTGAGACTAGTGCTTGAAGAAGAAAGAGATACAGAAAAGAGGACTCTCAGAGAACAGGGTCTGATTCCCGAGTTTACTCATTTGTAGTTGTTGATTTGGGTAAGGTCTGACCTTGCTTAGATTCCTATGAGGCATACCCTGGTCCCTCTTGAATTAATTTGGAGGAGAACTTATACTCTCTGGTCTACTTTCTTTTATAATATCACCATTGGTTCCATCTAATGTCTCGAATCTAAAGTTGGTTTTCTTTCATAGAAAACTCCAGGGCTAACTAGTCCAGAAATTGTGTTTACTGATTGTTATTTCCCAACTTGAAACTTCGAGTCCCAAGTTCTGTCCCGATTTTCTCATGTACTTTTTTTACCTTGACATTTAGTGTTCTCCTCTGCTTTCTTTCTCACACACCTTGTTTTGTCTTGAATCAATCGAAGGCTAGTTTTGAGAATCCCTTCCTTGTCCAATATCCTTGCAGTTTGAGGGGTTCTGTCCCCCTTGGCCAAGCCATCTTCCCTTTCAGAGACTTATGCCTTGGCATCAGGCCCATGTTTTTGTTTGTTTGTTTGTTTTGTTTGTTTTGTTTTTTTCTCTTTATTATCTTTTCCTCCTCCTTCCTGAAATCCAGAACCTCACTCAACCTTCCCTTCTTAGGTCTTCATAACCCTTCCCATGTCATAGTCTCTCTCTCCAGGACTCTTCTGTAGTGTAGACAGAAAATAAATGACATGCGTGGTTTCACACAATACCAAACTGTTAACAAACTGCAGCCATTGCAGAGAGAAGCTTTGATGCACACAGATCAGAAAGGGCCACATCTTGGTAATAATAGTTCAGCATTATAGTTCAGGCTGAGGAGTAGGAAGTAGTTCTCTACCCTGAGAGACATTTTTCAATCTTAAATGCTTTAGAATATAATCACAGGAAGCCTGGTCATGTAAAGGGAGTTTCAACTTTTGAGTTCAAACCTGCCACTTGTTGGCCTTATAAATTGTGGGCAAGTTGCTTATTTTTCAGGGTCTCTATTTCAGTGTCTTTCAGTGGGGATGATCATACATCTTGGGACTGAGTGATTTCAGTGTGTGACAACATATAAAAAATTGCACTCGTGGAAGGTCCTAATTACCACAGATCCCTTGGTTCTGAGTTATGGCTTCATTTGGTAGGTTAAATCCTCTTTCTCTACCTACCTACCCTTCCCCTGTGCTGGTGTTTATTCTCAGCTTCCGGTGCCATATTTCCCTTCAGGAGGGGCTATCTTCAATCAGTGCCATTTGTTCGTTTAATCTTGTTGTCAGTTCCAAATATTTAATGATAAATTGCTGGCTATTTTTTTTTCTTTTTCTTTTTGGTCTGGACACTATCATATATCACCTCCTAATTGGCATATCATATTCTCATTTACTTCTGATGTCTATTTATTAAGCTTTCTGGCCAGTCAGGGCCAAATTGTTGGCAGTTGCCTGGCTCCAGGGTCAAAGTTGCTCCCTTGCCGTTTTTTTGGTTGCTTATTAAATGTCAGTTCTGGAATAATACCACCCATGCTCTCTGCCTTTCTTGTCACTCAACCCTTAGCCGGCGTATGCTTTACTTTATCCCTACCTCTCTTTTTTAAAAATAATAATAATAATAATCATGTCAATAAGATCACTTTCACCGTGTATTGGTAGATTGTTACCACAGCTGAGTTGTCGAGAATGATAACTCCATAACCTAGAAGGATGGATTTTGCCAATTAGAGCTCTTTAAGTATTGCTTTTGCTTAATTGCAACAAATTAAGGAAACTAAAGACTGGAATTAAAAAACTAAACCTTCCAGAGAGTTGCAGCTTTTTTAGACACAGATCTCAGTCATTCAGCATGTTTCTTTTAAGTGCTCATCTCATGACTGATGTTTGTTAGGTGTTGGGAAATCAAAGGACACCAAAGATATGAAGATGTTCTTATGAATTTTTAAATCTAATGAAGGAAGGTGGACGTTAAATTTCTAAAACCGTGGAAAAGAAGTACAGGATACTGTGAGAGTGTCTTTTAAAGAGATCTGAGTCAAGTAGGTGGAGATGGACCCTCAGGGACCCTCAAGTGATATGTAGGCGATATGTGCTTGAGTTTTTGTGCTGTACAATCACATGCATATTAACATTGAATATATTTTAAGTAACTCACATTACTGGTGCTCAGACACAGAGTACATATATGTATTACAAAGTAACTTTAGATTACCAAAAGAAAAGTGATGAATTTGCCACTTCAAAATCCAACCCTACTGGCAGATATCTTTCAGATATTTTCTTTAAATATGTTGGACTCTCACTTTAGAGATGCTTGTGATAAATATGCTGAAATTCACAGCTATGTGTGTGGTTCTTGAATCATTCTTCCTTGACAAATTCAGTTTCTTTTAACCTCTGTAATCTTTTGGTTGCTCCCTTTCCAACAGTGCCCAGACCTATAAGCATGATTGCTCTTGGGGTTCTTCAGTTACCAAAAGATTATTATGGGACCACATGTCAAAATATCAGAATTCCTGGATAATACATTTGTAGTTAGTTTAAAAATAGTGCAGATGTAGACATATTTTCCATTCAAAGAGAGGGGGCTTCATGGTATTACTCTAGTAGCTGGAATACTGTGTTAGAACAGGGTGACATATAAGAAATGGCATCCTTAAAGCTTAGAAATCCTAGGGGGTTGGCACTGAGTAATCTATTTCTCCCTCGTTTACTTCCTAATGTAACCCCACACTACACCATATATTAAGCTAACTCATGGAACTTAGATTACATAGTAAGAAAATAGAATGTTATCTTATTGCCTTATTATTCTTGGAGGACCACCTGATATTTCATACTTCAAAGTACAATTCAAAATTGACTGCCAACCAGGTGAACATTTTCTACACAAGGTGCCATTAAGGCCTTCAAAATCTATAGTGATCTTGTCTCTCCTTGGACACCTAGAACTTTAATATAACTTATATGAAAATTGATGATAATTCAGTGGAAAGTCAACCTGGCCACTACCTGGGGATATAAGGATTTCTAAAATCTAAATAAATATAGGAAAATGAAAAATATATATATATATATGAGTAAGTCTGTGGTTACAATCAGTGAGGCTGGGAGGTAGGAATGAGGCCCCAAGGGTATGTGGGACATGATAGGTGGTTCGTAAAGCCCACTCTAAGGTGGCTGAATGGCCAACTGCAGGGTGTTTGCTTTGGTTCAAGTTCATCAAAAGAACCATTTGCTCAAGTCTACAGAGTTTAAATCACAGGGCACTATCTTTTTTTGTCTTCTAGTACTTCCAGCCTCTCCTTTAAGATATCAAATTTGAGTTGAAAGGAGATATGCTTATTAGCCAACTGGGGCTTTCAAATGCTCTATCCAAGTCGTAGATACTTACAGCTAAACTAGAAGGAATTTAACACTGGAGCCTTCTCTTGTTACACACAAACTCTTTTGTCTTTCTCTCAGTGAGAGAAAGAGAATGGTTGGTTGGTAGGTAGGTAGACAAATCACTTCTATGACACTTGTTGCACTTAACAGGCACCAAAGAAATATTTTGCCAATGGATTGAGCTTTAAGTGACTGTCAGGTGCCATAAGGCTATTGATGAACATTGTAAGTCGAATGCTGTTCATCATAAGGAAAATAAAGGGACATCTCTCAGATTCACATCATGTGGCTATTTTTTCTAGAAAGACTTTGAACTTTGTCTACCTTTCTTTACCTGCCTTATCCGAGCTTCAGCATAGATGTGTTCATATTCACCTTTGTTCCTTCATGATATCATCCTGTGTATTCAGGATAACCACTCAATACCATTAACACCATATTGGACTGATTTATTTTCATGCCTGTGGGCCTGCATTGACTGGAAAGCATTTGGGGACAGAACTCACAACTAATTCCTCTCTCTATTCCAAGGACAATGACTGAACATAGCAGGTGCCAAATATATAGTTACAAAATACACGAATGTATAATAAATAATAAACATGACAGTGACAAACACATTCATTTACCTTATCTAGCTCAGTCTCATTTCTCTAGAAAAAGTATGCAGAGTCCACAATGATGATGGAGATTACATTTTTCAAAATAGGGTTTCCAAAATAGGGTGTGGGAAATGCAAATCCAGATGTTCCCTTTTCCTACATTCTCAAATGCCAGAGAAGAAGTCACGTGACTAGAAGCATAAATGTCAGCAAATGGATTTATTGCCATTAACTGTGCCAGCCTCTTGGTGTAATACTTGAGCATTAGTTGTTAGGTAATACATTTTAATGACTGTTTCTAACCTACAAGCATATATTTAGGGAAGAGAACACTATAGCACTTAAATAATTAATGATAAATAATTAATATGCTCCTCCAGAAAAAAACAGTTTCTATTGTCTCTAGCTTATTGGGTGATGTTCATTTATCTTTTTAAAAGTCTTTATAATTTGGGACCAAAATAGAGGGGGAATGTGTATTTCCTTTGAAACATTATTTTTTTCTTTCTCTGTTTATCTCGTAAGCCCTCTGGATCTGGAGGCTTTTAAGAAACATAGTTTGTAATTATAGGTTCAGGTATCTATATGGTGAAAAATCTCTTTAATTGGAATATATTATGTAAAGTTTTTGAAAACTGCAATTTCAAAGACAGAAATCACTGCTTTTCAGAGGATTTATTTTTCCAAGGCAATGAGTTCATATTATTAAATTTTTAAAGTTAAGTTTTCCTAAGTGTTCACTTATTCATGCAAGTTCTAAAATTACTTGAAGGTTACCTTATATTTCTGCTTTGCTATTTTATTTTATTAAATTCAGTCCTAATTCGGGCCTGGATATAATCGGTGGAATTGACTAGGAGGAAGAGATTCTTTCTGGTCTGCCCTCGGCCATCTAAACAGCTGTGTGAGCAGCAGGGCCTGGATTTGGTGGGCTCACGACTTTTGGATAGGATTCAGGGATCAGCGTGACTCCATGGTGGGACCTCACTCATTGCCTGTAGCTGTCTCTTTGTGGTCATTCTGGAAGTCAGAATTCAATATGAATGCCTCTTGATAAATTCATTTAATGAAATATAAAAATTAGTAATCTGAAGTCATTTCTGATATAGTGATTATATTCATTTCTGCATACTGATGCCATTTAAAGACTATAGATACTTAACAGATGAGGGACACACTCTATTGAGACGGCAGCTGAGTTAGGCAACAGACACAGCCCAAGCCTGAAAGAAGGTGATTTCTCTGTGAAGAGTGGAGTACACTTTCCTGTGTTTTACCCTCTTGTTTAATATGTCCCTCCATGAATTCCCCAAAGTCTTTAATTAAAACACACACACACACACATAATTTTGAATTCATAGATCTGGTGGATGTGTTGTGCTTCCTTTAGAAAGAATAAATATTTTTAAAAAATGTTTAGATCATGCATTTGCACAGCTTTTGAATTGAGATAAAATTGCTCTTAATAAAACATCTGAAAACACGAACAAACACTGAACAAGCAGAGTTCTCCAGAATAATGATGCTATTGTTAAGTGATTGAATACTTGGGAGATTAATATCACAGTGTACTAGCATGTTGGTTAAATGTAGCCATAATTTAACAGCAAAACCTACTTTAAAAAGCAGGAGGCTGAACCACATGTCAGACATAAGGCACCTACGCACAGAGCTCAACACAATAACAAATTAAACACTGTTTATATATGGACATGGCTGGCACAATTTTTTTTTTCTTAATCTGTGATTTAGGTAATAATTACCCTGTAATTTTAACTCTGTGCAGTTTGAATGTTTGCTTAATTGGTTTATTACCATTGTATTCATTGATACTAATATAGGGTGCCAGTGAAATCTGGCTCTGTGTCCCAAAGTCTTTATTTACATAAGACTGTCACTGATTTGGTCTTGATACCACATATCCTATTTCCACGAGATGACTCTAAATTTATTTGACCAAAGGCTATGGGAAAATTTCAGGCCAAGTGAAAAATATATAATTAAATTTTGTAAGTGTTCTCACATTCTCTAAGCGAAGGTTTTCTTTTCCTTGCATATTTTACAGAATTTCCCAGATAAGATCAAAGGATCTTTTGCTCAAATTTTGGCATACCGCAAAGCGTCTACGTGTATTCGTGATAGACAATGAGAATTTGTCAGCTGAAAGCTGTACAAAATCTTGCAAAAGGGGAAGAAAACAAGAATTTTACATAAAGTCAAAGTGTACCTATTAGCTACTTCAGCTTGGGTAAATGTAATGCTTAATTAACTTCGAAATTTATCTTGACACAATGTTAAATTTCTACTATCTGCTAGGATCCACAAAAGTGCATGAAATTTTATGAGATGTGTTTTTGTATATGTGTATGTGTCATAAAACAGCATGTTCAAACAGGGGTGTGCATATGAAATGCTTGATGATGCTGACACAGGTGTGATTCCAATTCAGTAGGTCTGAATATTTAAGAAAGTCAAGGTCACGTCCATTCTATTGCACCATAGAGCACACTTGGAACAGCAAGATTATCAAACATGGGAAGTAATCATGCAATACCATTTGTAGGCAGAAATGTTAAGCTTTCCAAAAACATGCAAGGTGTGATATTATTAATTTGAATAACTGAGGGGCAGTTAGCACATTTTTCAGATAGTGAACTATGTAATGTTCAACCTCACAGCCTCTTAGCTGAAGCTGAAACTTCCCAGGTATGCTATTGACACTTAAGCCATTTTATTTCTCTACAATAATGTGATCTCATCCGTGTATAATTCAGAATATTTATGATAGTGGAAGTGACCTAAGATTCATAAAAGATCCCATAGATTGGGGTGCTATTGTTGATTTTATGTCTTAGAATTGAACTTAAGAGTTTGCCAGCAGTCTACATGCTAAAATGTTGATCTTAAAATTTTTCGTCTTTCAAAAAAGATAGGTGGACCAGAAGATCTACATGTCCTCTGACATTTGTGGTGGCAGATCCCCCCGAAGGCTTATAGTCTGATGACCTTAAGCTTGTTTAGATAACTACACACAATACCAGTATGTAACCTCTGGAAAGACTTGAGTTTAAATGCAGCTATTACTCTTAGAAAAACAATATCTGCCATTAACCTAATCTACAATAAGTTAGATGGCTTATTCAGAGCACTTGATGAAATACAGTAACTCTGTAGGGTTTGGGTTTTTGACTTTCTAATATTGAAAATTTTATAAGATGTAATATTTGAGAAATAACTTGAATTAAGATGAATATTTACTTCATCTCCTAATTCTGTCTCTATGGTAACACCAGAAAACATAGTTTTATATTTACTGTTAAATATTTATGGTTTGAAATGTTTAAATACTGGCACAACTAGTTTATTTAATATGAAATGCATCATCTAAGCTAAAAGAGTCTTCTCCAGACCTAATGTAAACGGCTTAAATTGACCAAAGTCTTATGGAGACAGACCTTCTAAGGAATGAGTTTGGAAACAAGGATGCTTTCTGGATAAAGTCATTTTTAGTTGCTATTTTTGTCTATTATACTCAAACATACACACACATACACACACACACGCACGTACAATACACAATCTCAAGATTCACAGAATCTAACCATCATGAAATGTAGAGAAAATGTCACAAATATTTGTCCCTTTTAAAAATCGGATCTTATACAGGAACTAGTTCATGACTCAAAGTCACAGTTGAGTACTTTCATAAATAGCAGGGAAGTATGCATTGAAACTGCTTAATTTAAATTTGTCCTCAAATTTCATTAACACGTTATTTATTAATCCATAAAACCTAGAAATATTACAAAAATATTAAAATACTATTTTAAATAGTTTGAAAAATATGAAGGAAATCTGAGACATAAACATTGGTAAGATTATAGAGAAGCTATTAGCTCCACTGGTAAGACCAACATTTGGGGGAACTTCCATCAGTATGCTTCTGCAACCTAGTACAATGCAACATTTATGCCTGTAAAATAGGTCATTGAGTTGGGCGCAGTGGTGTTTGCCTGGAATCCCAGTTGCTTGGGAGGCTGAGGCTGGAGGATTGTGAATTCAAAGCTAGCCTCAGCAAAAGCAAGGTGCTAAGCAACTCAGTAAGACCTTGTCTCTAAATAAAATAGAAAATAGGTCTGGGGATGTGGCTCAGTGGTCAAGTGCCCCTGAGTTCAATCCCCGTACCCCTTCTCCCCCCAAAAAAGATCTTTGAATGTTAGCAACAGCACATTTATAATGGGAAAATAAAATAAAGGAGTATGTGGATAAGCCTAAGTGAAAACAGACAGTGGGTTTGACCCATAAGTTGTGAATTGTTTGTTTAATTATTTGTTAATGAGGTAATGCACTCACGATTGAACTCATGACTTAAAATGTTAAAAAGCATGTTGCAGCAAGACTAATTTGAATAAAGTGCTAAAAAGAGCAAAACTAAGCAATTTATATATCATATACATATGCTGAAATAATGGGAAAGACAAAGGATATTTTATGACAAAATATAGGGAAATAGTGTCTATGAGAGAAAATTTGAGAGATGTGCTAGGATAGAGGCCATCAAGAAATTCACAACTGTGAAAATAATGTATTAAGCTCTGTGAAGTGTATTCATTTTAAAGTTTCTTATATCTTTACAGATAAATCATTTTTCACTGATTTTATATATATATATTTATATATTTATATGTATATAAATATATATATATATATGAATATGATTCTTGGATTCATAATTTATAGGTAAATTACTATTAATGTATTATTTATTAGGTAACTAAAAGTATAAAAGTAAAATAAATATAGTGATTGTATTTAATTAGAATTATGATAAATTACAATACAAGTAAGTAAGTGTTGGGATATAAATAAAGTAAAATGAAAAAATCCAAGACTAAGTACAAACTTTAATTTTTGAGCATAATATAGAAAGTATTGTTGAAAAGCAAAGCACGTTGTGAGCTCTTGGTCTCTTTTTAAAATGCAATTGACAGTAAGTACTTTAAAATACCTGGTAACCATCTAAGATGAAATTAAAGTTCTATAGTTTCAAAGTTGCCTTCAAGTCTTTAGAATGTATGGCACTCCTTGTGTGTGATGAATTAATTCTTTCAGTGTATTAATAATTTTGAATAGAAATAATAGTTATTTCTCAAACAATGTTAAGTATGATCACTTAGTGACCCCACTGTAGAAAATATATGAAGAGACCTTTCTATAATTACACACACACACACACACCCACACACACACACATACAGAGACATCTTTTTCTTGATTTTTTAAACATAAAATTTCCAGAAAGAAGTAATGAATATTAACTCAAAAGATACTTTTGGCAATTATAAAATAGCTGGTAGGCATATCCATTAGTAGGTGTGATCTGAGGATACCTTTATCTTTTTGAAATTTATTGGTGTAATAACATACCTAGAATAATGTGTGATAGTTTGAATCTGTACTGTCCCTCAAAAGCCCATGTGTTAAGGATTTAGTCATCATCTTGGTGCTATTGTGATATGGTGGAGTCTTTATGAGATGGATCCTGATGGACGGCGAAGTTAGGTTAGTGGGCATATACCCTTGGAGGGGATATGGGACCCCAGTCTCTTCCTCTCTTCTTTTTGCTTCTTGGCACTTGTGAGGTGAGCCGCCACCTCTATCACATACTTCCTGCCATTATGGACTACCTTGTTAAAGTCCCAAAAGCATTGGGGCTAATCAACCATGGACTGGAACCTCTGAAACTATGAGCCAAAATAAACCGTTCTTCCCTTTAAATTCTTTCTCTTTGGTATTTCTTCAAAGAGACAGGAAGTGAACTAATACATGAGGATCCACTCAAAATTTAAAAAGCCTATAGAAATGAACTAAAGGAATTGTCACCTGTATATTTTCTGAGGGCATTCTTTAGTATTTAGTAACTATTCACCATTGACCAATAGGCAAATAAATAAACAAATTTAGTAATTAATGATAATTGTGAAAATTCCCTTATATGTGAATTATAAACACCCAGTGAGGATCATTATTTAATTAATTCATGTTTGTATGTGTGAATTATCCTGCTAAAATTTTCTAGCATAACTTACAGAAATTTTATATACCTTTCTTTTGGTATGGTTTATACTTAAAAGTCAGATAGAAAGTATTGAAAGTATTAGGGCTAGATAAAATTATCTATGTTTTGCAACTAGAACTGTGTAAACAGGTGAGTAAAAAAACATTAGAAAAGACAATTGAACAACAAAGCAAATCTTTGGTGAAATTATTATTATTTTCTATATTTCTATTTTATTGTCTGATTTTATGAAATATATTTTCTCTATTTTAGAAAAAAATAGTCAACCTATTCTCACATCAATTCTCAGGTAAGGAGTGTACTGAAGACAGTTAAGCAGATTTCCGTTTTATGGGCATGAAATGTAGCTTTTCATTACATTTAGAGTTAAGGAAAGTGGAACCAATTATGTTCCCACGGCATATGAAAAGTACCCACTACACAAACATATCCACTTTTACTTGGGCTGCAACCACGGTTAACATTTAGATAAGTGAACAAGAGGCTACCGCCTGAGCAGAATACATGACGCCTCCCTGGGTGAATTCCATGGTGTATTTCACGTATTTCATGTCTGTAACTATAGCACAATAAATCCCATGACCATTGAACTGGGAAAAGTCACGGAGCTCTGAAGGGAACTCACTTAGAAATGGAATGGGTCTTATTACAAGAAGTTATATATGTATGGACACTCAGTGCTTATGCTATTCACTTCAAAACTACTATTTTCATTGCTGTAATTAATTTTGTATGAGGAGAGATTTAATTACTTTTTTCCCCAATTACTGTTTTTGATGCAGCTAAAAAGTTCACATTAAAACCTAAAATGTTGACTATTTTCTCTAACCCTTCATTTATACTTTTGTTTCCAGATTTCCTCTACAGTCAGCCTGGGGCAACTAGTTCTGAATTAAAGACTTTAGAGTCTTTAATAATTTTATGTGTTGTGGGTGTAACAAAAAATGTTTCAGTTTTAAGTTTGCTTTGAAGCTGATAAGTGATGTGGGTTTTAAATGCTCATCATTGTCTATTTAACATTTTTTTGTGTGTTCTCTGTGGTGACAGGGGGAACTAAGTAAGGAAGGCATGGTTTAGGTTTAAGTAACTCTCAGGATTACCATAGAGTGGGCACCATGCTGTGAAGGGCATGGCACTGGTGTCCTGAGACAAAAGCTGTTCCTTAATCAGCTAAAAGAAAGAGAGTGTGAGTAGAATACATCTGGAGAGGATAATGGTAGTGGTATTAGGCAACAGAAGTTGGCTAGAGAGGCTGTGAGAAAGTAAGAACAGTTAGGGCTGATGGAATTGCATTATAGCAAGAAATATTCTAAGAAACATCTAATAATTAAACTTGGTTAGATGTAAGGGCTCATCTTAGGGAATAATAGGAACAGAGGTGTTAAAGTGAACCTCGTATCTAATACAGTTGTCTAATACAGTATAAGATACTTGAAGCATTTGAAGGACCAAAAGGCTATCAAAACAAAACCAAAAAATTCTTGGATTTTTTAAAATGAAACATACTGCAATCCAGCTGGGCAAGCTAATAGATATGATAATGAAGAGTTTATTATGATGGGAATAGAGTCTGTAATGGACTCTTAAGGTACTATTAAATAAAAAAAAAAATCCAAGGAATAATTAATCAAGAGCAAAGCATTGTCAGTAAGTGATTAGCTTCAAAAATTCTTTTTCTTATTGCACCACAGTTAAGTACAGCAGGTCTTATCTTTCCTGGAGGAATATTACCACACCATCAGATGTTTGCAGTATTTCTTTCTCCTGGGTACCGATCACTTTTTGCTAATACAAATATGTATTAGCCATGGGATCTCCCCTCAAGTAATTTGGGATATGATCTGTGTTGAAATACAAAGACCCATAGTCATAAGTGTTTCAAGAGAATGTGAAACAGGGCTTTGGGTTGTGTGGGGACAGTTAGCATGTCATAAGAAGACCATTGTGTGGAGCCTTGTGAAAGCGAGAGACAAGTTATACTCAAGTGTATTAGATAAAAGTTGATCAGGTAAAAGAATCCATAACAAGATATTCTCTTCTTCCTGGTGTGTATGGGGAGCACTGAATTTTTCTTGCATTTTCCTTTTAGCTCTAGCATGACCCTCCCCAGTGGCACAAACTAAATAAATGTCACAGGAGTGTTCTTTATCATGCAAAATACCCCATGGAATGCAAGGAATGCCCTCAGGGGTGTGTGTGTACACCTGCAGTTATAGTGGGAAGGATTAAAGTAAATAAAAGCACCAGAATTCACTGATACTTGAGACAGCATTACACAAATTTTGCAATCTGCTCTCTCTTGATTATACTTTATGGAATCAAATTGTAACATCATCCTGAATTTCCTGATTACTAGGCATTTGAAAGATTGTGTTTCACCTGCAGCAACTACTGTTTTCGAATATCTACTATAAGCATAACTGTGAGATTTTTTTTTTTTTTTTTTTTTGGTACTGGGAATTGAACCAGAGGCACTTTGCCATTGAGCCATATGCTGAACCATATGCCATATCTCCAGACCTTTTCATTTTTATTTTTATTTTTTGAGACAGGGTCTCCCTAAGTTTCTTAGTGTTGTGCTGAGTTGCTGAAGCTGGCCTTGAATTTACAATCCTCTGACCTCAGCCACCCATGTCACTGGGATTATAGACATGCACCATCATGTCTGGCCTTTTCAAAAGTATTTAGTATGTACCCTTTAAGTCTCATCCACCCAGTAAGGGAGTTATATATATTTACATGTAATTTTAAGCGTTCTGTGTGCAATATACAGAGTACAAAGCCACATAGTTTTCACAATGATATCATAGCACTGTTGATTAATATTATTATGAATTATTTGACTATATACTGGACAGTGGACTTCCTGGTATAGTTCCATAACTACTGGTCTTTTGGGTGACACAGAGCAGCTTTATTCAATATGCTTCTCAAAATTTAATATAAAGATATTGATGTATTGACTAAAATGCCTGTGTTTCTTCTACTTGGATACTTTGCTTTGTATGTTTTTGTAATTAAAGAAAAGAGGGTGACTTTAAATTAACGTTGGTTCTGGTTTCATCTTTTCTGCTTTCTCTGTGTGTTAGCTTCCCCTTTGCCTTTATGGAACTGCTTCTTTCCATATTACATAGCTTTGTCTATTTTGCCCTTTGTGAATTTCGATTCTTTTAAATGAGGCAGTTGTATTTGTGTATAGCTGAATCACAGAAGTGTGTTTTTAAATGTTATGAACCTCAGAAAGATTCCACAGACAGCTCAAGACTCTCATTCTCTTATAGACAAATCTTCCTGGGGAATAGATCTTTGAGTTCTTTGCATTAGTCACTTATACCAATCAGAAAAATTATGTATCCAATAAAAAGCTTACAGCGGTTGCTATACTATATGAGATTTCTCTTTAGAAATTTTACCTCATTTTTTTTCCTTGGACTGTCTTTGTGGACTTAAAATAATACAATTCCATAAAACAGTTTACAATGAAGACTTTAAAACTGTTTTATCAGTTTGACCCTTGAGTGGCGTTATAGCTCACTCTCAGGTGAATTTGAAGCAAATATGCTGAATGTAAGATATAAAAAGCAAGTTGTCATCTGTAGGATGTGTACCTCACCACTTTGCAAAGTGAGTGATAATTCTTTATCTAGATATACCTGACTCTCCTTGCCATCCTAATCCTTATTGTTTTGTATGATTTTTCGGGGTGTGATGAATGGTATATACTCATTTATTCTTCATTCAACAAATGTTTATTAAGCCCAATGTTTAAGGCTAGGAATATTAAAAAAAATAAAAGACTTACACTGTATTCTTGAAGAATTCTTCCTCAATATTATGGTAAGGAGAGATACAGTATAGCACACTATAATACAATAATGATAAAATATGCTCTTGATCATTTATATAACTCATGATTCAATGCAATCTCTAACAGAAATATGCCCAAAGTTCTGTTAGATTGGTTGGACAGAAGATAAATTAGCTACTTGGGGAAGAGAGGAAAGACATCAGATAGATGTCACTTGAGCTGGAAGGAGGAAGACATGCATGAGGCATAAATGGTCTTGGAAAAGATTAGAATGTGAGTGACCCTTGCCAGGCTCAGGAGTTGATACTACATTAGTAACAGAAGCAACACAAACTTTCTTGAGAACCTAATATATGCTTTGTAACTGTTCTGGAAGATATGCTAGCATCAATCATTTAGTTCACCCAGGCTACTATAGCAAAATGCCACAAATCCTCTGGTTTATAGGTGATCGCAATTTATTTCTTACAGTTCTGGAGGCTGGACAATTGAAGATAAAGACATCAGCAGATTCAGTGTTTAGTGAGAGCCAGCACTCTGTGTTCTCACATGTTGGAGGAGGCAGAGAAACTCTCAGCGCCTCTTTCATAAGGACACTAACAACATTCACAAGGGTGAAAGCCCTCATAACCCAATCCCAAAGTCCCCACCTCCTAATCAACATCACACAGGCGATTGCATTTCAACATATGGATTTAGAGAGAACAAAAACATTCAGATTACAGCCACAAGAGTATGTTATATATGCGAGAATTCCACTGCCACAAAATGTGGCCCTAAAAATTGTCACATATGCTCCATGTTTGATGGAGTTTTTGGTTTTTTTTTCCTTAAATACTACAAAGACTGTAGGTGATGTCAGGATTTTCAGCATCTGAGATTTAAGGTCTTCTTCAAATAGTCCATCTGCTACAAAGCTGTTTTTCATTGTGCATTCAGTTCATGTTAGGTATACAGTTGTACTAGAAGCTACTATATGTCACAAAGCCACACACTTCTTTATGGAATGAATTTCTTTCAAAGTGAGCTCTAGCAATTAGTGGCAAATGTTCAGCTATATCATTTCCAAAGAATGTTGGCCCTCTATCTGCTTTTTAGGGTACTAACCAATTCCCACATTTGCAAAATCTTACAAATGGTTTTGTAGCCTCTTGACTAGACGGAAGACTAACTTTTATTTATTCACTATAGGTAGGGTAACTATGAAACAAGGAAAGAGTAGTAATGTTGCAGTCAACCAGACCTGAATTAAAATTCAGTTACTTAAGCATTGTATGAATTTGGGCAGGTAACTTAATTTACCAAACTTTAATTTTTTTGACCTTTAAAACAATAAGAATAATAAAATCAATTTATCTGGGTGGGGGCATGAGTGTTTGAAGTAAAATATCTAATATACTCTGTCACATAGCTGGTGCTTAGATGATGGTAAATGTGTGTGTGTCTGTGTGTATGTGTGTCTGTATACATGTAGTCTAACTATTAGTAGGTGGTTCTGATCTTTAAAAGTTGCCAAGTCCATATAAAGGACTAAAAAAAATCATATCATATTTTAATGGGGATTTACTGAGCATCAGGCTCTATTCTGAATATGTTAGGGATGATATGGGTAGTATACAATTATCTGGGACCCTGAATGATGAAGGTCTGATTAAAGAGACAATCTCATGGGGGAAAATAGATGATATTATAAAATTATAAAAACATTTAAATGAAATGTTAGACGATTTTGTATAGGCTGTGACCATAGCAGCTCTTGAGATTTGGGAAAAATAAGTAGTGATCAAGGAAGTCAGAACATACAGTTTAACTCTAAAATACCTGCATTACTTAGAAAAGCAGAGGCTGGAAGACATCAGTATCAAGGTCACAAATTCCCAATTTTTCAGGCTCAGTCTACCTAGAAAATCTGCTTCATTTGGAGTTTACATTACTTGATAAAATTTCCAAATCAACTTTGAAAAATTTGAATATTCTGCAAAAAAAATCAAGATTTCTTTCAAAAAATCAAGAGCTCTATAAATGTGGGGATTCTATCCTTTTATCTTTATAGTGACTGGTGTTGAATAGCGGGTGTCCCTCCAGCTGGGGCCTGAGTTGTAGTCTACAACCCAGACCTGTTCCTTTACCTGACTGGCTTCAGCCTTGGAATCATTTCAAGAGGGCTTTTAGGGGTGAGTTGCTGGGGGAGGGGGGATGTTGAGCACTGTCATGTCAGTGAAGGTGATCTAGCATCCAAGGGGAATTACCTGGTACCTCTAGTTGGAGATGCAGTGATGAG
The DNA here is from genome assembly GCF_047511675.1 of Marmota flaviventris. Taxonomy (NCBI): domain Eukaryota; kingdom Metazoa; phylum Chordata; class Mammalia; order Rodentia; family Sciuridae; genus Marmota; species Marmota flaviventris. Next base: position 189,287,272 of record NC_092498.1, read on the forward strand.
GTTTGAGGGTATAGGCAGATCTAGAGTAGGAAACGTGAACATGAAATACAATGGGAATTCAAAACTGGTAATGAAGGGGATTTTTAGTACAGTCATTTTTGTGGTGTTGTGCTTAGATCAGCTCTTATGCACAATCCAGGCAAACTGAATCATAAACTGTGGGGATGGAGACCCAGAGTTATAAGAAACCATCCAGGTGATCCTGATTCACATTAACTTTGAAAAAAAATTTTTTTAAAGTTCATTATGGTTATACATAATAGTAGGGTTCATTTGACATACTTGCATGGAATAATAATGCCCCCCCTTTTGGGGGAGGTACTAGGGACTGAACTCAGGGGCACTTGACCACTGAGCCACAACCCCAGATCTATTTTGTATTTTATCTAGAGACAGGGTGTCACTGAGTTGCTTAGTGCCTCACTTTTGTTGAGGCTGGCTTGGAACTCACGATCCTCCTGCCTCAGCCTCCCAAACCACTGGGATTAAGGGTGTGCGCCACCATGTCTGGCTAATTTCCCCTTTTCAGTATGCAGTGCTTCCTCTTTCTCTCCCTTTCTCCTTTTGCCTATTCTCCTTTCTCTCTTAGTCTTCGTTTTATCTATTTATTGTTTTTTAAATTGGTGCTTTATAGATATCCATCAAAGATGGAATTCACTGTGGTGTATTCATATGTGTACATAGTGGACTTTTTTCAAATTTATTCCATGCACACTAACTTTTGAAACTTATCAACTTAATGAATAAATACTACAGCACCAAAACACAAGTGGACTGAGAATTAAACTTTGTGTAAATGTGAAAGATGATATATCAAGAACTATGTAATGTTTTGAACAACAAACAATAAAAATAAATAAATAAATAAATACAAAAAAAATAAATAAACTTTGATGTATACATATTTTACGGAACCTTGAGGAGTAAAAATAATGGAGATAAAGAGGTATATACTAGCCAGGAACAGTGGCACACTCCTGTAATCCCAGGGGCTCCAGAGGCTGAGGCAGGAGGAGTGCAAATTCAAAGCCAGCTTCAGCAAAAGTGAGGTACTAAGCAACTCAGTGAAACCCTGTCTCTAAATAAAATATAAAATAGGGCTGGGGATGTGGTTCAGTGGTTGAGTGCTCCTGAATTCAATCCCCAGTACCCACCCCCGCCAAAAGTATATACTAATTCACAATGGGAGGGGCTAAAGAAAAATATAGGTACTATGGATTGGGCAGAGGGGAATGAAGGAGGGGAGGAGGTATAGGATAGTAGAATGATTCGGACATTATTACCCTATGTACCTACACGATTACACAACTGGTATGATTCTCCAACATGTACAACCAGAAGAATGAAAAGTTACATTCCATTTATGTCTGATGTGTCAAAATGCATTCTACTGTCACGTATAATTAATGAGAACAAACAAAACAAAACAAAAAGAAGTATATGCAAAGAACAAGCAGGCTAGGATAACTCACGGAATCTAAGGGATTTCAGAAGGAAGGTGTTCAAGGAGGTTGAATGGTAGCAAGATATCCAGGCTGATGATAACTGATTATTTCACTCATTCCGAAGTTACTGGCTATTTTTAAAAGTCTGATTCCACAGGAACAACACAGAAATTGGGCAGTGGGCAGATAGAAGTAGCAGAAGTAAAGCAATCATACAGGAAGTCAGGGCATGGATGAATAGAAGAAAACCAAATGATGCCCAGGGTACAGCAGACAAGGCTTTGCATATGTGTAAGGGTAGATAGAGTGGGAAGAGGCCTAGCATTGGGGAAACGTTTATATTTCTGAAAAATATAGGTGATATGTAGGGACACAGGCCACAGGCATCACAGGAGTGAATCATAATTGAAGGGGAGACAAAAACAGTGACTTTTGTTTGGAGACAGGAGGGATGGCTAGAGGCGTGAGAGCTGGAGGTAGCATATTGAAGTGCTGGCAGGGCCTGGGATCTGCAGCCCAACTTTTGGAGACTGGATAGTGCTTTTGCTGCTTGCTAGTTATGTAACCTTGGGAAGGTTATAAGATGTCGCTGGCTCCTTGTCCTCATCTTTAAATTCAGTTCCAGACAAGAGCCAACCTCATGGGGGTTGTGGTGATGACTAACATGATTTGATGTATGTAGAGAGCTTTGAACAGCTGGCCCATAGGAAGTGTGAGAAAAGGGATGCCAACTAAATAAAACAAATTGGGATGGATGTCAGAGAGGCTCAAAAATGGAGACACATGGAATCCTGAGCATGTAAAAACCCCTCCAAAATCTAAAAGCCACTTACAGAAGACTCTGGAAATTGATACCACAAGATTTGGCTCTTGAAGACAAAATGGCTCCCGGGGGCGTGTTGCTGTTCACAGTCAACCATGCATGAATAAATGAGCAGTTGACAGCCCTGAAGACCAAGGAATGCCAGGGTCAGGATGTGGTCAACCAGGTAAAATGACTTTCTTAGCTGACGGCCAGGATAGGAGAAAATAGAGAAGAGGGTGAGCCTAGGATAAGGATACAGAGCAGTGGATACTGGTGGAACGTTAGGCCATGAAAGTATCTGGGAAGGTCAGGGAGACAATACTGAATTGGTTGAGCCTGGAATAGAACAAGCCAGAAGTCAGGTGCAGCCTGAAGGAACCCTAGTGAGGCAAGAGCAAACAGGAAATCCACTGGGAACATAAATGAGAAGCCATGCTAACACCGAAGCCCATGTGTCCTGAGGAGGGCTTCATCAGCACTGAGCTAGAATGTGCTGACTCTACCACACGGTCAAAAGATACCCATATCTGAGTTATCAGTTATGCTATTCAGTAAATGCACAGGTAACAAGGAAGGATTTAGTAAAAGAATGGAAACATAGAAGCAATTAGTATGTTACATATTGTGCTAGGAGTTTTAACATGGTATTTTATTTAATGCTTAGAGACAGTGTAAAAAAAATAGGGCTTAGTTATCACATTATACAAATCAAGAAACAGCAGCTAAGGAGTATAGTAATGTGCCCCAGGCCATATGGGTATTAGAGCTTAGAGTCACATCTATATTATTTGATTCTGAAGCCCCTTGTCTTTTTCTAAATTAGCTGACAAAATATGAAAGGATGCTAAGCATGCTCAAATATGCTGTGATCAGTTGGAAAGAGGACCCAGATGTATGTGATTTGCAACCCTGTTGGCATGGAAACCTCTTTATCACAGCCTTCTGCTAAGAGGGCAGACTAATCTACCCCATTCCTATAACCTAAATATATAACCTTAATGTACAACGGATGAGGTACTAACTGTAAGAATTAGAAAACTAGTGATTCTCTATTTCATTTAGAGATTGAAAATGAAAATATGCATTTTTGGTCTGCTGCATCTGTTCCATGTTGACATCCATTTCTACTTAAAGAACCAGTAAAGACATTAACCAGTTAGTAATCAATATGTGTATACCAAGTTTCTTACTAGATTAACACTCTAATTCAATCAAATATACTATCAACCAGTTATTTTGGGTGAAGAATGAGAATAGATATTGCCCGTATTTTCAGATACATTATAGGTATCTGAAAAAGAATGTCAAACAGGTGGATTTTAGTTGTAATTTGTCATTGTATTGGCTAAATGATGAACATCATTAGGCAAAAACTCTAAGAAACATTGTCCATTTTTAAAACATAGACTGTTATTTGAATGAAAGAAAATGCAGTTTGGGATATGGTTGTTGATGTCTGTGGAAAGCTCCCATAGTCTCTGGGGTCCTACATATCTCATGCTTTGCAGTTTGTGTTTGTCTTTTGGAGCAGTGATTCTCAGAGCACCACCTGTTGTGCCAGACTCACCTGGGAAACACAAAATTCTCCAGGCCCGCTATAGAGTTAGAATTTCAGGGGAAGGGCCCAGCAATATGTGTTAGCAAACCATCCTAGTCATTCTTGTGCACATGAAAGCTTGAGCACCACTGTTTTTTAGAGTAGGTCATACTTGAAATACAACAGTACAGCCCCTTGGATCCCATTGAACTTGTTTGTAGCATGAAAATATAATTTGCTAAATAGTAACACACTGATCTGAAAAAAGAAACTTTTTTAGAATTGCTTTTCTTTAAGAAATATGAAGAGCACTTATGATTTTCAAAAGAACTTTTCTAGAAATCTCACTTCTATAGGCTCTTCTTTTAAGTTCTTTGGAGGGTGCTTTGCACAGACATGTATGATAACTGGAGACATTTTGTAGAATATATTTGTGAAATTTACTTGGTGTTGATACATGGTTTAGAGTTTCTTTCTTTTTTTTTTAACTTACACATGACAGTAGAATGTATTTTTTTTAACTTTTCTTTTTTTTTTTTAGTTGACAATGAACACAATATCTTTATTTATTTTTATGTGGTGCTGAGGATGGAACCCAGTGCCTCACATGTGTGAGGCAGGCCCTCTACTACTGAGCTACAGCCCTAGCCCAGTAGAATGTATTTTGACATATACATGGGCTATAACTTATTCTTGTGGTTGTATATCATGTGAAGTCACACTGGTCATGTTTTCATATATAAACATAGGAAAATTATGTCGGATTCATTGATTCATTCTATTGTCTCCCATTCCCATCTCCCTTCCCTTACCCCCACTCTGCCCTGTCCAGTCCAGTGGACTACCTGTGCCCCCAGCCTATTGTGAGTTAGCATTCGAATATCAGAGAGAACATTTGGCCTTTGGGTTTTGGGGATTGGCTTGTTTCATTTGGCATGATAGTCTTCAGTTCCATCCATTTACCTGCAAATGCCATTAGAGAAGTGCAAATTAAAACTGCACTTAGCTTTCATCTCACTCCAGTCAGAAGGGCAATTATCAAGAATTTAAGTAACAATAAATGTTGGCGAGGATGTGGGAAGAAAGCCACTCTCATACATTGCTGGTGGGACTGCAAATTGGTGCAACCTTTCTGAAAAGCAGTATGGAGATTCCTCAGAAAACCTCATTTTACCTTAATTACCTCTTTAAAGATGTTGCCTCTGGTATAGTCACATTCTGAGGAACTGGGGGTGAATATTTCCACCTATTAATTTCAGCCCATAACAAATACACATACCTTGTCCACTTACTTTTAGTTTGAACTGGTTAATCCTTCAGAATATTAATGGTTGTGAACTTGTAGATGAAACCAATGTAGTCCATCAAGGACAGCCCTCCTGCATTCCAACAGGGGCCCCAGAGCTACAGATTTGCTCCATTAGCATCTCCAAATGCCAAAGAATGAATGAGCCATCTAAAAGTAGGCAAACAACCACATTTGCTAAAAGGATAATGTTTCATCCATTAAATAAATGTGATACCTTTTTCTAGTCTGGTATCAATATAGAAGGCATGTGAAAAATGAGTTCGCTGAGAGTTAATTGACTGCGGAGACTCTATTTTCAGTCTCTGCCTGTATTTTTTGAATTAATATACACAGTGGGTGATTCAGCAAAGGATTTAAAAATAAATTCTTTGTAGAATGCTCCCAACAATTTGATGCCTTCATAATTCATGAAGAGTAGACCCATAATAGCTTCTTATTTTCTCTTCAACTTTGGAAATAAAATATGCCATTAGTTTAAATTAGGCTTGTATGTGGAATAATCAAGTGTATCAACAAATATAGTTTGACTCAGATATCACTTAACACTAAGAATAAGTGCCAGGAAAGAAATGGCTATTTTAAAAAAAATCTTATGTAAAACCTGTATTAACAACTGAAGCTAAAAATATTTTAGAGATGATGGACAACATATGAGTTTATACAATTCAGTTATGAAAGCTCAAACATAAGATTTATACTTATTGTAGAATAGCTACTGTTTAAGGAAATACTCTTAGAATGTAAGGAAAATGCTCTTTGACATCTGGCTTTATTTGGTGACCACAGGAGCATTCTGGGTAGTTGGTGAATATGTAGATGCAATATGGAGCGATATATATATATATATATTTTTTTTTTTAATGTCGGAAGGTGTTAGCAGTGCTATATCAGGGCTTCTCACATTGCCGGGAGAAGGCCCACATGGAAAGAATTACTGTATCAAATGTGGTCACTTCATTTATTTCTTTCCCCCAAGAAGTTCAAACCTCCAGGGAGGTAGGCCATGGATAGTATTCTATCTCTTCTTGCTGTAGGAAACGAAAAGACAGAGACATGAATTGGATTTGTCTGAAAGCTTTTGGATCCAGGAGGCACCTGGGACCACTACTTAGGTGTCCATTTCCAGGCATCCTTCAGTCATTTGGTCACATTTTTTTCCCTCTAATATCAGACTTTTGCTTTCCACTCGTGGGTGGCTCAGTTGGAGACAAACTTTATGAAGACTTAAGTCTTGATCTAAAACCTGGAAAGGGGAAGAGTGAAGGAGGTAAATATAGGTTTAAGATTTCCTCTTTCTTTTCTTTTTTTAACCTCAAAGATCTTATTTTTTTCCTTTACAGTGTGCAAAAATATACTTTTAGTGTGTCTAGTAGTTTTTTTCCAGTCTCTTTGTATACTTGGACAAAACGCTAGGAAAATAAATTTAATATAGCTCTTCACAAGTTTAATATTAGCTTGGTGGCTTCTGTGCTTGTGTCTTTTAAAAAAGTGGCTTAAACTTTATTTACCTATAGCAGTTGTTGACTTGGCAGGTCATGAAGAATACAGCCCCACTCATGCAGAAAGTACCTGTTTGCCCTTGTGAGAGTTCAGACATGAACTGTAACCAGTGGCCCATTAAGTACCTTCTCTTGTTGTTCAAAGCATATCCTAGCTCTGCAAAATAATGGTTAATGCAGAACATTGTAACAAAGCCAACGGTTGAAATTCCTATAACTCCAGTGAGGGTAGAGGTTGTGTCAAGTTTTCAGAGTTGGGTTCCATTGTTTTATTACTTCACAGTGTTGGAAAGTCTCACCTAGAGTGCAATGAGAAATAGGGAAGTCAGGAAACAGTTTACTACTATGGTGAGTGATTTTTTTTTGTGTGTGTGTGTGTGTGTGTGTGATTTTTCCATTTAAGGTAATATTGTAATAGTTTGTGGGAAATAAAGTAAGTTCTTTTTCTTCTTTTTTATTAAATTGCTTGCCAAAATATAAAATACAAGTGCTTTCTACAAGAATGCACTTGATTTTTTTAAAGTTGTTGTAAAATAATGATAGCAGCATTTTCCATATCCTACATTTAATGGAGAAGAAAATATCCTTGTGATATTGAGGTAGTGATATAATATGCATACCTTCAGTCCAGAGTCCCCTTGTGAGATGTCATTCTGTATAAAAAAAAGTAATTTTCAATTTTATTTAAAAGCTAGAGCTAAATTTTAATTTTGAAGGTACTTCTATAAAAATTTCAGGAGAAGCTTTAGAAACCAATTAAGAAGGATTTTTATCTTAAGGCTTTCGTTGCCTGACATTATGCGTTAGTTATACATATTTTAAATTCTTTTTCTCTCTGTTTTTTTTTTAAATCATTCGCATACTGTATTAGCAGAACCTTTTGTGGAAAATAGTTTCAGCAAATATCCTTTTTCACCATCATCATCATCATCATCATCATCATCTTCTTTTTTTATTTCTCTATATTTTGCAAATGTTTCTTTGCCTAAATTGTCCAAAACTAGTAAGTATTACATCTAGTTCCTTGATACGATCTGTGAATCATTGTCTACTGAAGGAACTGTTCAAATATGATATTATTTTACTGGTTACTTTTCCCAAAGAGAAACTCTTGTATGAAATCAGAGTTTGCAAGAGAGGCATGTATGTGTTTTCTGTGAAGTGAGAAAGGTCAGGTGTAGAGGGTTTGGAAGGGAATGAGCATATAAGTTACTAGGCATAGAGGTAATACAAAATAAACAAAAAAAGTTTTAAACTTATGAGTGTTTGTGTGACCAATTGCATGAGAACATAGCTAATGAAACTCCTTTCACTAAACATAATGGTGTAAATTGTAAACCTCATCTTTTAGCAAATAAAAGATCCTTGCCCAATTTCTTTCCAGAAGATTTTGACAGTCTAAATAGTAGTGATTTAGTGGCTGTTTGAAATAGAATCTTTATCCTCTTTTATGTCTCATCTACCACAGAGAATGCCAAATACTGGTATTCTACAGTAGATGAGAGGATGATCATAATGGGTGGAAGAGCTAAGATTAAATGTGAGCTTACTGTCAGCCACTGCCCTCAGTTCTTCAAGTTTGTCCCATTTAGCCCTCACATCAGCCCTAGAGGGAAGATACTATTATCTCATCTTATATATTTACAAATAAATTTGTATCATTGCAAATAAATAATAATCCACACTATTATTTGAATAGTTTTGTCTACGTCACTAGATGATGAAATGATGTAAAGAGTCCCTGAGGTGGCCAATCAAACACATCCAGGCTGAACTGGGATTCCAGCTGTGGCCGTTTAGCATCATGGTATATTTTTTGAACTACTCCACTAACTGCCTATGGAACCTAACACCTGGATTTCTGAAGATGTGAAGTTGATTGAACTGGATTTCATATATGTAGTTTCTCATTTTTTCATAAGAAAAAAACCTGAAATCTAAGGTAGATGGGTTAAACTCTTCAAAGTCACAGCAGTAGGTATGAGTCAGAATGGGAGGTGAACCCCATTCAACCTGGCCCTGAGGCTTATACTGTTCTCCATGAGTCCATAGACAACAATTTACCTTGATCACAATCACATGCATTTCCTTTCAGCCACCAACAATAGTTCAATAGGTTTATCTATGAAGACACAACCCAGTGCTCAGGTAGGGGAAATGCACTGCAGAGTAATAAAGAAGATCTTGAGAAAGGAGATCATCCAGGTGTGAAATGGGAGTTCAGAACTTGTTTTCCGTGGTATATTCACGCTCAATTATGCCCCGAAGTTCATTAGGCTATTTTAAGTCTGTTCCTTGGGTTACAATAACAGGGCTTTTTCTTTCTCTGTTTCAGGTATGGAAAAATTGTATCCACAAAGGCAATTCTTGACAAAAACACAAATCAATGCAAAGGTATGTATAAGGGCATCCATACTCTGAGCTCTCTCCTATGCTGTTTGATTGATGGTTCCTGAATCATGGTGGTCGAGGCCTCAGCTGCACAATGATGGCAGTGTACAGTATATGGCAACCCTCTTTAATAATGCCAGTGCTTTGATGAGTTGTATTTCTGGTAACATCGCTCATTAATTTTTTTCATTAACAAACAAAATGAAAATCACAAATCAGAACAAGTATCAAATTGCTTCAGCATAAAACTAAATTACCTCCTAACAACTTTGGGTTGTCTGATTTGAATGATATTATCAGGGATGCAAATTGATTTCCTATATAAAAATGAGGAGCACTGGGGGAAACTTTCTCTTGCAAAGCATGTTTTAATTTCTCTGTTCTTTAAAGCTTTAGCAACATTTGTTGACAAGGAATAAATTTATTGATGGGCCCACTGTATCTAAACTTTGGCTATAAATAATTCACAGGATTTCAGAGTTGGTATTTCATTTAGTCAGGCTTTTTTTTTCTTTTCCTGAAAACATATCTGAAGTCTTTTGACTGTGGCTTATATTTCTCAGTGTCTGAGAATCCCATATACTTTTAAAGGTTGTGTTACATTTTTATTTGTGAAATCTATATGGTCTCTCTTGCATGACTCCGGTTCTTACTGGAAAATTGGAAAGCTTCTTATAACATATGTTGTTTGTTGTTCTTAATCCAGTCTTCACTGTAATACTGAGATCAAGAAGTGTGGAAGAGCCAAGATCATTTTAAAAACTGTCCCCATTTCTTATGCAAATATTATATGCACACATTTTAAGGAAAAAACCCCACTCATATGTGCATATATATTTGGGTAATGGGAGCCAGAGTCAATTTAGCAGTTTAAAAAAAATAGCATTCCATGTCTCCTTTAAGCTAAAAACTACAGTAGTTACTATAAAGCAATGATAAGACATGGTTTCTGCCACCCAAATGTTCTATTTCTTGTTGAAAAGAAATCAAGAAACGATTCTTAATATTCCTATTAAGAAACGTGCATTGCCCTAGTTTATGTCAGAGTGCCACAGAAGTACCTGTAACAGAGGTATCTATAGAATGATATCATGATCAGAACTGTACTATTGGCATAGCCCTGTTTGGGGGTAAATGCAGTTTTAACAATGTGCTGAAGGAGATTCCTTTCTGGGGAATGAAATTTATAAAAGCAAGGCAGAATGCTTGATATCAGGATCAAGTTGATGTTCTGGAGAAAGAGTTTCAGAATATAGTTATATAGTTATATACTATATAATATAGTTGAGTAGACCCATGTAGCTGGCTTGAAAAATCAGACCTGTTAAGGAATTTGGTAGAGAGAAGGATGGGATGAAGCTTTTGGAGGCTTTAAAAATGTTTTTCTGTAGGTTTCAAACTTATTTCTGCATATAACATGGACCCTTTGATATTAATAGTTTTTGAGTAGATATACTATGATTGCTTATGTATTTAAGAAAAGATATTTCAGCAAAAATGGGTGATATTGGATTACAAGGAGAGAAAGTGAAGACAGATAAAGAAAAAAAAAAGAAGTTTTGAAGCCATAGGTCAAGGGTAAAAATAAGGATAGAGTCATTCTGTTTTCTAATTATCATTAGGGTAGTGGAAAGGGGTCACTATAGAACCAGTTACTCTCTATGAAGATGAAAGGGAAGGCAGCATCAAGTGAAGCTTGCATTTTGGGTGTTCATGATTGGGGAAGAGGATTTGCTGCTCATAGAGGTTAGAAGTCCAGAAGTAGCAATCACAAGTTTTGCGGGGAAGATGATAAATTCCGTACTGGACGTGCTGAGCTAGAGGACCTGGCATAGCAATTGTGTAGGAAACGTCAAAGAGGAATCTGCGAGAAAGCTTAGGGTTACAGATGGCCAAGGGAGTGAGATCACCAATGGACAGTCTGTGGAAGGGGAATGGGCAGGGGTACATTAGGGAGAGCAACTGAAAACAGTATTTTGGAGAACATGTAGGAGTAAAACTGGAGCATGACAGTCATTCCTGGCTGTGGGAAGCCTCTGGTATGTTAGAAGCATTAGAGTATGATTCCCAATCTATTTCCAAACTCTTTTGGGTAAAAATATCTATGGGACCAACCAGAGAAAATTGAGATCCCAAGACAGGCAGCTGATATCATTGATGAAATACCAACCAGAGGCATTAATCAATCATAGGCAAACAACATCAGGGAACCCTCGTACATTCTATGATGTATTTGATAGCTGCAGTGGTCCATATGAAAGGGCCCTTCCCTAGGCAGATTTTTGTTCAACCATTCAGACATCTCTGATCACTGGATATCATTGGAAAGGACATAGAGGAGATTGTCCATGTGGAAAACTATCCTTGTATAATTGTGTGGTTTGAAAAGTGATTTAACCAAAAGCAGGCCAGAGTCTTCTTAAGTAAGTTATCCAGTGTGCAGGAGAAGCTAATCTGTACAAACTACTGTGGGGCTCCTCAGCTTAAGTCCTAACTCCTATCCATAATTTTTGGTAAGTGCTCATTTAGTTTTCTGTCTCTCTAGCGAGATGTTTGAAAATAACGAAGACAGGGCCTGTGTAATCTAGAATACCTCTTTCCAAAGTGGGAAGTGTGCAGGGTATAGATACATGGCTTATTTGGAGTAGTAGAAAAAATTACTAGAACATGCATCTCTTTTGGTTTCTACATGAACTTTTTGTAAATATTTTGCTATGTAAACATCATAAATACCTATGTCTTCAATATGTAAGTATTGGGTTTTCCACTCCAAGATATTTGTATTCCTAGCAGTCAGGTTTGAAAAAGTAGTTTGGAAATTATTGGTCTTAAAACATAATAGGCACCCGTAACTATGAAAGAGAAAAGGAAGAAGTAAGGGGAGGGGAGGAGATGGAGCAGGGGAGACTGTGGAACAAACTGGGAAAGTTTCATGAATGCATGAAATCGATCCTTCAGTCATGCTGAAGCTGACTGTGGGGACTAGAGGGATGGAGATCTTTTGCTGAGAAGGTCATGTGAAGAAGCCTTGGTGATGATGTGACCATTATACACTTACAAAAATCCTCCAGTCACCTTGTTTTGGCCTCAGCCTTTGGAACCTGTGGTTAGCAGTAGTGACTCTGACTGATGATCACCTTCACCAAGCACATCATGTGAGGGGCACTAAAAAGTAAGCAGTCATGATCAGAAGTGTACTATTGGCATGGTCATGTTTTGGGACAAATAACCATCTTAATGGGGTACTGAGTCCTATTTAGGGCATGTCCTTCCAGAAAAGTGGACCTTGATGTAATTACACATAGAGACAATTAGGAAGAGACAAAAATTACATTTCAGGAGAATGGTTGTTAGTTATGAATGATGATCATGGAATAAGTCTCTGAGATGTGGAAGAAGATACAGGTGTTCAGGGAGTTCAAGGACCTCATGAAACCAGGTACTGGAACAAAGATCTCAGGGTTTACTGCAATCCTCCAGAAATGAAGCAAGGAAGAAGTTGACAAAAGTGACTAATCCAGAAACTATTTGTGGAAAAATAACTAGAATGATAAATTGAGGGTCTGTAGACTATGGTGGAAATGAAGGTTAAGCTGGTTTTAAAGTTGGTTGACGTGAGATTCTAAATTGGAGATTTTAGATAGGACTGGGGCAGTATTGAGAAAGGAACATGCAAGACTCCCACCCACTCACTATGAAAGAAGTGGGTAGAACGGTGTGGACGAAAACAACAACACAATAGAATAACAAAAACTTGAGAGGGCTACAAGAGAAGAGGTATCCTTAGGGCAAGTTAGGCAATCATCGGAAATATGAAAATTAAAGCAATTTACAGTGATCATTTATATCCACTCAAAAAGCAAACACGTGGGCCATCCAGTGCTGCTCAGTGTGAAACTGGTGCATGACGTCTTCACCATTACCATGCTACATTGGAAGTCTTTTTGCAAAGTTGGTTCAGAAAGAGCAATAAAGGGCATAGTCATTGATACTGATTATTCCGCTGAGAACATTTTACCAAAGATTTTATTCAACATATTTTTAAAATTATGTATACATGCAACCACTTTGAACACTCTTCTATTCTCCACTCTAGAAAAATATACAGGCAACATTCAAATTCTAGTTTATGGACCATATACAACTGTTACATAGCTATTAAATTGGTAATCATAAGAACTAAACTGTCAAATCCTGGGAAATGTTTGTCATGTGAAACTAGATCAGTATTAAAGAATATAAAATAACCTAAACATAGAGATATATAAATATATGAAAATCAGCATAGCTATGTTATGACTGTGGTGGATCTGTACTGCGTTGGTGGATCACTGCCACTCCACTTTGTAGCTGTGTAACTTGGAGTCAATTACTCAACCTTGCTGTGACTTAGTTTCCCTATCTGTAAAGAGATAATGATAAGAGGGCCTCATTCACAGAATGTTGTGATGATTAAATGAGTTATATTTGGAAAATGCTTGACAAAGTCTCATTTTTTTTCTATAAAATGCTTTTATACAAAATCGTTTCTGTTAAAATGTAGAATTATGTGTGATATATTACTATTATATTCATGTTTATCTAAATCTGTTCTGAAGGAAAACAAAAATACATCTCTTAGAACTGGTTTTAATTATATTTATATTTTTATTGTTCTTTCTATGAAACCTGAATAACTCATGATCATGTTTTTGGGTTTTTTTTTTTTGTTTTGTTTTATAAAATCATTTCCTATGAATAGTAAAGAATTAGAATGCCATGCTTTGCTTCTTTAAGTAATGGGCAGAAGTTGAGTTATTTAGGACCATTGCTTTCTTAAGGGAAGAAATTGAAAAGTGTGGAAAGCGGCTTCTTAAAACAAAATCACTAAGGTCATTGAGACTGTCATTATAGAACACAAATTGGATTTGTTCTTTCCTGAGACACTTGGTTTTCCATCATTAGCAACTTCGCCTGAGATGAAGGGTGTGCAGTTAAAACTAAACATTATGAAGACAAGGATTTATTCCATTTTGCTTTTAAAGATGTGATACAGAATCATTTTTTCATGAGCTGTTGCATAAGCAGCAGATCAGATGCAAGTTAGTTTTTAGTTGAGGTCTGAGAAAGTGCATGCATTAGAGATAAAGAGGAAGGGTATCAAAATTAACCTCCGTGAAATAGCCCCACAGACTCTTGACTATTTTAGCATCGGAAAGACAGGTTTAGTTGTCTCCCTCATACTACCTATGAGCCTGTCAGGTGTGGATGCTAGTTGGGTGGGGACACACACTCCTTGCTCTGTTGGGAAGCATTTTCCGGAACTTTTTCAACATAACCTCTGTTTTCAAGATTGCTCGTTCTTGGGTGGTGGCTGCGACTGCTTTGGTTCTGTGTAATATAACAACATAAAACAAAACCATCACCGTCAGGCCAAAATGACCAGAAGTTGCTGAACAAAGCCAGCAATCTCTCCAGATGGGAAGTAATGAAAAACAGACCACAGACTCTTTCAGATACTCAAACACAAGGACTAAATTAAGAGCTATCGCACGAGTTTCTGAGATGTGTGCTGCTTTGTTTTTTGTTTGTTTTGGTTTTGTTTGTCCCACTGGGTTTTCCTCCTGAGTCCCAATGTATGAGTTAGTTTAAATGGTTGGGGAAAATTAAATGAAAGAAGCTATTGACAACAAGGTGTTCATCTTAAATGAATTTGGTTGTCTCTGCTTTTTAAGGTCGGCTGTCCTTTCTCCACCCTCCCACACCCCTATTTTTCTGACATGCTATGTGTTTGGAGCAGAGGGAATGAGTAATGGATATTCCATAGAAAGTTTCCATGCCTAATAGCCATGGGTGTAAGAAGAGAGGGAGTGCTCGCGACACATACAGTCGCACCATGAGGAGTCTGAAATACGCCCTCCTGCCTCCCAAGTCACAGGCTGGTTGAATTATATTTATTGAAACTAATGTTGCCTTTGACATTTCACTTAAAAATCAAAAATGATGACAAGCATCTAATAGTTCAGGAACAATCCATGAGTGATATCATTCATTCATTTTTTTTGGGGGGGAGGGCTGTACCAGGGATTAGACTCAGGGGCACTTGGCCACTGAGCCACATCCCCAGACCTACTTTGCATTTTATTTAGGGACAGGGTCTCACTGAGTTGCTTAGCACCTCATTTTTGCTGAGGCTGGCTTGAAACTTGCGATCCTCAATCTTCAGCCACCCGAGCTGCTGGGATTATAGGCGTGCACCTGTAATCTTGTCTTTTCTTCAGTCAAGGGAAAAATTCTGCCTGCTAAAATGTTTGGAGATGGATAGTGACAGAGAGAGGTGTGTGACTATTGTTGGACTGTATTTATTTAGTAGTTCTAGATCCATGGCCGTTTGTCTACTTTGTTTTAAGTATTTCTCGGTGATTAAATATGAGGCCAAACAGTTGGATGTACTTGGAATTAATTTTATTTTTGTTTTCTTCCTTATGCACTGACAGGAAATATTTATATAGCCAGTAAGTGAAGAGCAGATTGCTGTACGAAACCCATGGACCAGCAGGAAGGGCAAATACTATATTTGCTCATGTTTTTAGGAATAGTCATGATACAGTGGGACATTGCCCCTACCTATGGATCAGTCCTACCAAGGGATATTGACATGCACCGGGTTGTAATGTACATGCATCAGTGAGTAGAACTATTTAATTCTGGCAGAGAGCAAACTTACCTGAGCTGTTCCACATAGAATCAAAGAAAGCAAAGGGAAAAACCCAGTGCCATGCTACGGAGAGGCTCTTTACTAGTACCTTTTATTTCCTGAAAGCAGTGCAAACTAAAATAAATGTTCTGTGAAATTTATGAGTCTGAGGAATTACATTTTGAGAGGAATAGGTACCTTCACCAGGTGGGCTCACAGTCTATTGAGCAAGAAGCTCATGAAACAAAATGGTCTGAAAAACACATTTATTCAATTTTCAAATAATGGAATTAGATTACTTAAAGAAAAAAAAAGGACAAAAACAGTTGTAAGTTGTATGTTCCTTTGATATCGCAGATGTGTGATATTTCTGTACGTTTCTTTCATGAATTTTACTGTATTCTGGCATTCATTTTGCCACTAGTCACAGGTAATCAATATAAAAACTGACATGTTTGTTTGGTGTTGATATTGGCCTTTATTTTTATTTCAGAAGAGGTTAGTTTATGTAGGAACTTTAGTACCTTTAGCCAGTGCATTGGGCTGATTCAGAATTGTTCTGTAGGTACTGTTTACATGGAATTTTTATTCTTGGCCTATTTTGAGGAAAATGACAGTCTTTTTTAATGATTTTATAGCCAGAGTTTGGGGAAAAACAATATTCACATTGATGGTCAATGGTTTCCATTTGTTCTCTTTAGCTCAACTAGACAACTACAGCTAAACTTATTTCTCCTGCCAAAAATAATTCCTCCTAATTTATTGTTTGCAATATCTGAGTACTAGACATTTTAAAGAATCATATGGTGATGATGATGATCATCATATCATTATTAACTTCAAGAAGGCTTTGGAATCAGTGTAAACAAAATAGATATTCATATTTTGGAAGACATACACTTGCACGTTTTTCTTCATGAGAGTTTTATAGCTACCTGTTTACTCAGCCTTTGCTTAGAGTTGCTGTTTCATGTATGTTAGGCAAAAGTAATAAAAATGTCCACAAACCAGTATGGCAGTGCACACCTGTAATATCAGCAACTCAGAAAAGTAAGGCAGGAGAATTGCCAATTTTGAGACCAGTCTCTGCAGTTAATCAAATAAAAAAAAATAAATATTAAAAAATTAGAAAGCACCAGGATGTAGCTCATTGGTAAAGCATCTCTGGGTTTAATCTGAAGAGAGAGAGAGAAAAGAAAGCCCACAAGCACTAAATATAACAGACAATATTGCTATTTTAAACCTAAGTTTGTATTTGATAGCATTTAATACTGTACCTATCTTATGCTTTTACACATGCACAAATGATGTGATTTCATTAGGAATAATTTTTAAATATTGCGGTGGAATGTTAAATGTCATAAAAATAAAAAAAATAAGAGTTATGTCTCACGATCAAAATGTTTCTAAGCCATGTTTTCTAACTGAACAGCAATCCCTTTGCCCAGATAAGGCATCTACTCTGCTACGTTCAGTACCCTGTGTTTAGAGTCTGACTTGTGTCAATACACATAAGATGCTCTTTCTTCTTGCTTCTCCTAGACTACATCAATTGTTTTTTGGTGGACTCTTCCCATCTTGTCTAAACATTTTGCAACACCAGCTTCGTGAAACACCTTCCAAGATCAAAAATCTTTTGCTTTACCATCTCTCCTGTTTCTACAATTAGGGTCATTTTTGTAGATTTTAATCTCCTCAGGCTTCGGGTGGGACTTACTTTCCATGGCCAATGACTTCAGGACAGAAGACATTCTGAAGTAGTTACTTAGATTCCAGGGCTTTGTCTTTCTCTCCAGGCTGGTAAAAATATTAACGGCACCAAAGACATACTGATGCACATGTAAAAAAATAATAAAAACTACACAAACAACAAAGCAATGATTTCTAACTCAGGATGTTTATTTTATTAATGTGGAATTATCCCTTTTGTTGCCTAAAAGTTATCTATTTTCACTCATCAGTGATCTTATAAAGATATGAAAAGTTTTAGATGGTAATATATATTTAAAATGATACACAAAATATAATAATGTGTGAGAGGCACTAGTATGTATGTGTGTGTCAGTTTATTAAAATTTAAGTAAACTTTCAATACCACATAAATAAATAGAATTGCAGATATTCAAAAAAATAAACAAAAAAGACACTCCATGGATTTTTTAGTTGTAATCTATACAAAAGAAAGAAAGAAAGAAATTGATTTAGTTTCTTGGATATGTTACATAATATCTCCAAACATCTGTTTCCTCAAACAGTCAGACGATATTATTTATATCCACAATAGGGAAATTATTTTCCAAGTTTCACGGAACCATGTTTGTTGTGTTTCTGGCATAGATATCAGGTAAACGTTTGTATGGTCTGAGACATTTCTTCTCACAGGAACCAGGTTGTCAAAGGCTTCTACACATCTCACATGTTTTAATGTGGTTCTGAGTACATTTTAAGTGTTGAAGGAATGTGTGTTTCATGAGTTGACATGTGTTTATTGAGTCAGGCTTTGCTAATAACAGAAACTAAAAGTACTTCAAGGATGATTCTTTCCTGCGTTTGGTGTTGGCTATACGATAGCCCTCAGGATTTTTCAGGCCTATAAACCCGATGTCTTTGAGAAAAAGCACATTCCACCACAGTGGCAGGTGGTGGAATTCATTCTGATTGAGTTGGATAGGTTCTGAAAAAAAAAAAATGCTTCTGGGTTCACCCTTTGGTATGCTGTTCACTCTGCAGTGTTGTTTTACAAGTTCAAAGGTAAAAAGAAGAAAAAAGAGTCTAAAAATGTTCACTTTCTTGGTTTGTGAAACCATGGAAAAGCATATAAAATTGAAGACATGGTTGGCAGTATTTTGACTGATGCTTGTTATTATTCTTATTAATTTATTATTATTTAATCTAATCCTATTACTATTAAAAATATCTATTTCTTTGCTTTAAGAAGGAATGAGAGGTCTAGAGTTGAAAGAGAAAAATCCAGGTACATAGCAAAAAAAATTAAAAATATAAAAAGTTCACTATAAAACCCTAGATTTAATTTGAAAGATAAATATATCATTGCTATTGTTCTTGAAGTGTTTACAAGTGGCTCAAATATCTCTTTATCCATAAAATATTGGTGATCTAAGGACTGGGTATCATATGATCATTTTTAAAGCTGGCATGCTTTTCTTCCTGTGTTGTTGGGGAATAAGAGAAAAGTGCGAGGTTTGCATTTAATCTCTGCTTGTGATGAGTAAAAAGCTCTTCATTTTAATTGTCAGGCATCATGTGAGACTTACTGGCCACTCAGCTGATGTTAACCCTGAAGTGGAAGGAACCCATATTCATGGAGTGTCTTTAGCCCACCCTCTCTGTGGCATCTTTAAAGAAATAGTTTCTCAATAAACAAAAATTACCTCAAATTGCAGATCACGGATGCTCACACTTTCAGAGCTTATACACTATGGGAAAAGTAAAAGCTAAAACTAAAGGTTTCTGGGAAGCAATTGCTAAAGAACACACTGCACGTTGGGATGCAGTTCTTTGATAGGAAAAATTGCACAGGAGATGTATGAATGAAATCAAGTTTCAAAATTCCTTGAGAAATATAAGTCCTCTTGGAATGTCTTTGGGGGAAGGTTTGCTATAATAGATAAATTAAACTAGATTTTAATTTAAGGAATGGATGAAAAAAGGGATTTTTTTTCTTGTAAAGGAAAACTATATGAGGTAGAATTTGGAGTCTCATAAAAATTATTATTAAACTATTATAATTTAACAGTTTTTTTAAAAAAAGTTCTCATAAGATTTTTTAATGACAAGGGGTTCAAGATGAAAAAATTTCTAATTTTACATGTCAGATATAAAGAACTTATGGGTAGTATCTTTTCATAGGGAAGCAGATGATGAAATTGAGTGATTTAATAAGAGGAAAACTTAACAAGTCAATGATTTCCCTATTTTTCTCTAACTCATCTCAATTTATCAATTGTGTTTTAAACTAAATGAGAGCAACTCTAGGTGAAATATAAATCCACATAAAAAATCTCTTAGATGTGATAGTAACATATTTATTAAAGTTACATAATCATATGTGTTTGTCAGCATGTCTCTGTGTATCACATTTTCAAGATATTTGAGATGCTTTTATGCTAAGATAATTTTGAATCATTTATCCATAGATTTACTTCTTAAATGCTTTGTAATTGATCAGGTGTGGTGCCACATCAGCCAAAGAAGTGCTGGGGAAGTTGTTATCTTTCAGTAGATTCCAGTTTTTTTGTGGTTTTCTTCTGTTGGAAGAAATAATCTAAGACAAGCAACAATGAGTTAACATGGCATTCACAATTACCAAATAAAAGCTTGTGCAAACATTGAAAAAGTTTGCATATTTGAAACCTGTATGAAAATGTCTACAGCTCTACTTTGTAGCAGTGTATTTGCCACTCATTATATCCTATTAATACACATTATTAATACAACTAAAACCATCATAAAATGGTTTTGCCTATCTTTCCTCTATGTCCTTCAAAAGTTACTAGTCCAGGGCCAAGACCTTGGCTCTGTTTCCTTTCAAAGAAAATTTAAAATATGATATAAAGTGTGTCTTTCCAGATAAGATGATTCCCGTTTGCGAGTAGTCATCTGTAGACAATACAATGCAAATATGGTTCATGAACTGGTGAAAGTGATAGGCACTGGCAAACCAGGGGATGGTCTGTCTGTTTGGAGAGGAAGACTTATGGTACCTCTGTTAACCCACCATCTTGTCTTTTCTAGTATCACGGTATTAGCATTTACCAGCATTTTTACCTTGTACTTCCTGTCTGAATTCCCCCCACATAGAAGGTAAATGTTTACCTTACCTGTCATCAGCATACCAATGAACCAATCAAGCAGTGAACCAAATAGCATAGATTCAAAGGACCAGACATTAAAAAAAAAAAAAAAAAAAAGAGAAAGTGAATCCCCAGGGCTGAGGTGTGTTTGGTCTTTTTGCCCAGGAGACAAGCCCTACTTCACAATGTGAAAAGAGAATGAGTTGATGATCTGTGTGTACCCGCCATTATATTTATACTGATACGCTGTGCAACTCAGACATCAATAGTTGTTCAGCATACTGGAGTCTAGGAGTCTCTTAAAACATTCCTGTAATTCATCAGAAGGACAAATTCACCTACGGGAGGAATGTTGTTTGGCTACAACACTCTTTAAAAGTATTTAGATAGGGATGCCTTTCAGTGGAGGTGAAACCATCCAGTATTTCTTTAAAACCAATCCACTTCAGTCACATGCATACCTGCTTGGTACTGAAGGCCAGTGCATCTTCAACTTTTAATAACCTATGCTATTGTTGGGTGGGTATCAAGTAACTATGACAGTTATTATCCTCCCCATTCTACCCAGGAGGAAGCAAATCTGGAGATGCTGAAACATGTGTCAAATATCATGCAGTCAGCATCCTAGCACATGGTATCTAACCACAAAGCCTACTCCCCTTTTGACTCTTTTCCCCCACAGAATAATCCCCATGAGTAAGACTAATGTAAATGATCCTGGATATCATTAATGACAAGCAGACACAGGCAAAATGTTTTGAGTTTATACGGAGGCAGACAATTGGAAAGAAATACTCATTAGTCCCTATCCACCTCCTTCCATTGCAGCATGAATAGTATTGATTCAGGTTTCTGTTTGCCACTTAATACAGACATAAAAACATGGAGACAGTGATTGGAAAGCACCAGATCCTATTTTATATTTTAAGACTGCTTTTCTGCTAACTTCAATGTTGCACTTAGATTAACAAATGTCTAACATTCTACCTGTATTAATGTCAAAGTGAGAGGTAGTTTAATAGATTCTAAGTGAGAAAACACCCATAAAATTATGGGTGGTGGTAGGAAGACAAAATGTGGATAATATTTTCTCTTTCTCCCAGACTCAGGAGGAGCTGTGCTTCCTCAGAAAGGGCCTGTGTGATGAAGTTTCATAGCAAATGCGCTTTTCCACCCAGTTTAAGTCCTTGGCTTGCCTCTGTGTTTGCTCAGTGGGTTTAAGGTTGGCCTCTGAAGAGGCCACTCCATCCCAATGACTTACCTAGTTCCCTTTTTGACTTCTTTAAACAGCTTACCCTTTAGTTATGTCGAATGCTTTGAGGTCATTATCTTCTAGATGGATGAACTTGGGGAATAGACAACTATTTTTTATTTGGATTCTGAAGGTATGACAAAGTACAGGCGAAAGGCTTTTCATGATTTGAACCTATCCAGGAAGCAGCCCTTGCAGGAAAACATCCAAATGCCTGCTAAGGCCAATTTTTCCATTTCCACTCTGGTTTTTCTCAAAAGTTTCTTCCCCCACCCATCCACATGGTTTCCTATTGCCTGTAGTTTCCTTCTAGTCTCTATCCCCAAATCCACCTGGTCCCTCATTCCCATTTGTGATTCAAGAAACCTTCACAAACTGTGGTTAGTTCTTTTTTTTTTTTTTCCAAGAGCTATATTCAAACTCATGTGTATTTCCTCTGGAGATGGTGCTTTGGAATACTCTGCCTGCATTTGAGTGTGAATTTTTGTGGGGTTTAGATTCTAACTCCCTTCCTTTCCCACCTACTTCCTGAGAGTGATCCTTCTCAGGCCTGACATTCCGTTGCCCAGCTCTGCTCTTATGACTGGATCTTGATAATGGGACTATTGAGAGAATTTATTTTACTTCTTCCACACCACCATCTGCTATTAGTCTAATAACAGCTAGGCAACCATTTCATATTTGTGACCAAAAGCAGTCATTCTAACTGAGGGTGTGGAGGTATTTTGTCTTGTTTCTTTTTAAGCTAAAGACTGTCTCCAGCATGTAACTATGCAGAAGATGTTCATTGTAAACAATAACAGAGCATCTCTGTCCCAACTTGGTAACTGGCAAGCATCCTCACTGCCAGAGATGGTTTTTTTTTCCTTTTACTTTTTTGGACAAAAATGCAGAACAAATGCAAAGGCTTGCTAAGTTGGATTTCACTTTGGAGTTGAAGTTTTTACCTGAAGCTCTGAGCTGCAAATGGTTTCACTTGGGCTTTGTTCTCTAAACAATTTGTAGATGGTTGTGTTCAGAATTCCCAGCCCTCCTTCGCTAACTGCACACATGTGGAAACACAGAGAGGCTCTGACCTTCAGATCCATTCCAGAAATACAAACTTCATCTCTAAGTTTAGAGAGGAAATGCTTCCCTCTGCTTGCCAGGAACTTGGATTGATGTTTTGCCCAGGTCACACGTAGGACTGAGCTGTTCCAGGCAATAGTGGAAAAAGTGACCTCCTGGGTAATATGTGCGTCATGAAGACTCGTCTCTGTCCTCGGTCCAGGTCACTTAAAGTGCACAGGCCCTTCCTTATGGAGAGTTTGAGAACCACAAAACTGGACCCACAAAAAATGAAAATTATTGATAACTGACCTAAGATAACTGGTTTTCTGGAAAACAACTGGACATAAGAAACACTGGGATATCTTTGTGGTCTCTGATATATTTATGTGTTATTTTTAATTGATAAATACAAATTGCATTTATTTATCATTTAACTTGGTGACTTTGTTTTTATTTTGCAGTGCTGGGGGCAAACCCAGGCCTCTAGATTTTGAAATATGTATACAATGTGGAATGGTTTAATCAAGCTAATTAACATTTGAAAGTCCTTACATACTTGTAATTTTTGTGGTGAGAATACTTAAATTCTACTGTTTCTGCAATTTTCAAGAATATAATACAATTAACTATAGTCACCATGTTGTACAGTTGATCTCGGGAATTATTCTTCATAACTGAAATTTTCTACCCTAACACATCCCAATCACCATTCTGCTTTTACTGACCCCCGACCACCAACTCCTAGTCACAATAATTCCTCCCTGCTTTTATGAATTTGCCTTTTTTAGATGCTACACATAAGTGAAATTATGCAATATTTGTCTTTTGCGCCTGACTTATTTCATGCAATATAATGACCTTTTTGGTGTACTGCATTGCTAAGATTTCCTTCTATAAAACTGCATACTATTTTATCATGAATATATGCCACAGTTTCATTTCCTATTCATCCATTTATAAATACTTGGGTTGATTTCATATCTTGGCTATTGTAAATAATGTTGCAGTAATCATGGGAGTGCACGTGTCTTTGGGATATGTT
The DNA here is from genome assembly GCF_047511675.1 of Marmota flaviventris. Classification (NCBI taxonomy): domain Eukaryota; kingdom Metazoa; phylum Chordata; class Mammalia; order Rodentia; family Sciuridae; genus Marmota; species Marmota flaviventris. The sequence continues at coordinate 189,311,092 of NC_092498.1, forward strand.
GATTTCATTGTGTTTGGATATATACCCAGTAATGGGATTGCAGTATCATACATTAGTTCTGTTTTTAATTTTTTGAGGAATCTCCATATTATTTTACATAATGGCTGTACTATTTAACATTCCCACCAACAGTGTTCAAGGGTCCCTTTCTTTGTGTCCTTGCTGACATGTGTAATCTTTTTAATAAGAGCCATTCTAACAGGTGTGAGGTGAGAGCTCCTTGTGGTTTTAAACTTCATTTTTATATTGTAATTTTGAATAATTTTTTTCTTATACCTCCTGGCTAATTGTATGTCTTCTTTTTAAAAATATCTATCCATATCTTTGCCCATTTTAGGGCGTGGGGCAGGTTAGGTGCTAGGGATTGGTCCCATGCCTTTATATATGCTAGGCAAGTGCTCTACAATGAAGCTAAACCTCCCGTCTTTACTTGCCCAGTTTTTAAGTTATTTGTTTTCTTGCCTGTACTTTGTTTGAGTTTCTTGTATCTCCTATATCCTAGTCCCTTATCAGTTATATGGTTTGTACATATTTGCTCTCATTCCATAAGTTTGTCTCTTCATTCTTTTGATTGTTTCCTTGTCTGTGCAGATGTTCTCAAGTTTCATGTAATCCCATTTGTCTATTTTCTCTTTCATTTCCTGTGTTTTTGAGTTCCTATCCAAAAGAACTATTAGCCAGGCCAAAGTCATAGAGCTGTTTCCTTACGTTTTCTTCTAGTATTTTTTTTCTGCTCAGGTCTTTTGTTAAGATTTTAATCCATTTTTAGCTGATTTTTTAATATGGTGTGAGATAAAGAGTCTGATTTCATTCATCTGTATATAGATATCCAGTTGTTCAAATACCATTTATCAAAGAGACTTTCCTTTCCCCAGGTGTTTTCTTGGCACCACTGTCAAAAATTAGTTGATTGCAAACACAGGAATTTACTTCTGAGCAATCTGTTCTCTCCCATTGGTCTGTATCTGTTTGAATGCCATTCCCAGGCTGTCCTGGTTACTGTAGCTTTGAGTGTATTTGAGGTTAGGTAGTGCAGTGCCTTTGGCATTTTTCCCCCTAAAAATTACTTTTGTAATTTAGCATCTTTTTTGGGTCTTTTAGCATTTTCGGGTTTTTTTTTTTTTTTTTTCTATTTCTCTGAAAAATATCATTGGAATTTTGATGGGGATTGCATTTATGGATTGCTTTGGATTTTGTGAGCATTTTATCCATCTCAACTTTTCCAATCAACATACGTAGAATTTCTGTCCATTTAATCTTTTTCAGTTTCTTGCATTTATGTTATACATTTTAGCATCCAGGTTTTTCATCTCTTTAGTTAGAGTTATTCTGAAGGTTTTTGTTTGATGGTTGATTTGGTTTGTTTGTAGCTGTTGTAAATGAGATTATTTTATAAAATTTGGGGGATAATTCATTTTTAGTATATTAAAACAATAGATTTTTGTATGTTGATTTTTTTTTGTATCTGTAAGTATACTGGATTCACTTATTAATTCTAACAATTTGGGGGGAGGCAAAATTTAGGGCTTTTTACATATAAACTATATCTTCTGCAAACAGGGACACCTTATCTTCTTCTCCAATTTGGATGTGTTGTATTTTTTTCTCTTGCCTAAATGCCCTTGCTAGGACTTTGCTTTGAGGTAATAAGAATGAGCATCTTGTTCTTGTTTCTGATGAAAAAAAAAACAGTGTCCACATTTTACTGTTAAGGAAGCAGCTAGTTAAATGTCTGTCATATCTGTCTTATGATACTCTTTCCACACCTAATCTGTTGAATTTCTCTACCTTGAAAGAATGTTGACATTTTCTACATCTACTGAGATGATCCAATGGTCTGTTCTTCATTCTGTTAATGTGGTGCATCCCATTTATATATTTGTGTATATTGAACCATCTGTGCATCACTAGAACAAACCCCACTTGCCCCATGGTGAATAATCCTTTTAATGGGCCATTGAATTCAGTGTGCTAGTATTTTGTTATGATTTCTTCATCTATGTTCCCAGGGATATTGAGCCATAATTTTCTCTTGTTCTAGTGTCCTTATCTGGTTTCAGTAGCAGTGTAATGATGATCTTGTAAAATGTTTTCTTTTTGAAAACATTTGAGAAGGATTGGTATGAGTTCTTTAAATATTTGGTAGAATACAGCAGTTAAGCATCAGATCCTGGCTTTTCTTTGATAGGAGACATTTCATTACTTCTTCAATCTCTTGTTATTGGTCTGTTCAGACTTTTTCTTTCTTCATGATTCAGTCTTGATAGGTTGTATGTGTCTAGGAAGTTATCTATTTCTTCTAGGTTGTCGAATTTATTGGTCTATAATTATTTATAATTATAAATAAGTATAAGTATCTTGTAATCTTCCATATTTATATAATGCCAGTATAATGTCTTTCATTTTTGATTTTATTTACTTGAATTTTCTATCATTTATTCTTAGTCTACTAAAGATTTGTCTATTTGGTTTATCCTTTTAAAAAAAACTCTTATTCTCATTGATCTTTCCCTTTATTTTTCTGGCTTCCATGTCATTTATTTCTATTCTTATCTTCATGATTTTCTTCCTTCTGCTGTTTTTGGGCTTAGTGCTTCTTTGTCTACTTCCTGGAGGTGTAATATTAGGATGACATTTTTCTATCAGCTTTATTAAGAAGAGGTTGGGTTTTTTTCCCCCTTTCTTTTTAGGACAACATCTTTAGAATCACTAAAATTCCCATACCCTTTAAGCAAATAAACACAGTTATTAAATTTTTTCAAAGGAAAGAATACTTTAGGCATGGAAAAACCATATGCATGAATGCAATCTTTACTTTGTGTTATTGAAAACTGGAAGTAAATCTGCAAAAATGAGGATTGGCTGGACTCTGATGAAAGCAATGGGGAACTTCACAATTATTTAAAAATCTAACTATTGAGATACTGAAGTAGCACAGAAACCTAGCTACAGCATGATGCTAAGTGGGAGAAAGAAGAGTAGAAAAATCTGTGTATGCTCTGCTAATACCTAGAGCAAAACATAATAAATGATGGCTCTGAAGATGGTTTTCTGGATACATGTGTGTTTGGGAACTGTCTCCTTCTCAGGACTGTGCATCCTTGGGGGGGGGGGGTCATATTTTAATCATCTGAAAACCAAGATTTACCACATAATAAGGATTGACAATTATTTCTCAATTAACACATAAAAGATAGCAAAAAAAATCAAATTACAAAAATATCTATAATCTGACCAAGATTCTCTAAAAATAATTCATTCAGAAAACTAAGCACTTGAAAGGGATTCTGAAGCAATGATCGCTAGGATTCTTTGTGTAGTGAAATAATGATTTCTGAATGTCTGTTATATTTTTTTAAATTAATTGTGTAATGTAGAAAAATAATCACAATGACTAGTATAGTGTTAGCATAATTTAACAGTTTTGATAAGCAGTAAGAAGAAAACATTCATTCAATAATGAGAAAGTTTAAAGATGCATATCATCATTAAAATTCAATTATGTGTGTAAATTTTTGGATCTGTGTCATTTGGAATAAGATGTCAAAATGATAAACTTCAAACTATTTATAGACTACAGGGTCTTTTATGATTCATCCTCTACTCTCTAATGCCAAAGCTACTGTACTTTTGTATAATGTAAGCCCTGCACATCTCTGAGGGTGGTAAATATTCACACTGTGGTTTATGTGTGTAGGGCCAATGGACTTGTAGCCTGAGCAAACTATAGGCCATAGTGATGAACTTACTCAGTTCTCATCTCCTTCTGCATATCTACCCATACCCAACTATTTACATATCATACACAAGGATATGTCAATGCCTGGTCCCTTTGCCTGAAAAATCACAATCTGCCAACATTCAATGATATCAGATATTTATTGAACACATACGGAATACATATAATAAGTTTTAAATACACTATTGTAGTGTTTTTCAAAAGAATAGAAATATCATTGATATTTTATAGGAGAGATAAAGAACTTTCCCAAGTAGCTACAACATGAAATGGTAGATCTGAGATATAATTTTAGCATGCCTTATTCAAAAACCTGGCTGCTTAATCTCTTACAAATATCATTCCTCTCCTATGCTTCTTCTATTCTCTTCCCTGACTTATGAGACTTGGCTGATGACCACCCAGTTTTCATAGCTTCCCTTTCCCTGTATGCCTGTCAAAGCTGACTTAAGTATCCCTCTCTGTATCTTTTGTTACAACTCTTTGTTCTCACAAAAGTATGATCAATATTTAGTAAACTTGATATATAATCAGCGATTTTTCTTTTTCATGTACCTCTTAGATCATGACTTGTCAAGAGCAAGAATTATATATTTCTTTAGAAAAAAGAAAAACAGATGGCATCATGTTCATTTCTTGTTCACTGTGATTACCATGTGCTTGACTGACATATGCAGTCGTTACTCAGTTCTGAAAGAATAAAATAGTGGATGTTTTAACTATCTTTTGGATTCTTCATTCTTGAATGTAGCTCCAGGAAATGGTCATGCATGTGAATTTGGTTGCAATTAGAAACTTGGGATAAAATTGCAGTCATTTATCACAGAGGTATGGTTAAGTACAGTTTTTGTTAAGAACATGTGGACTCGGGTACTTTTACAGATACATTGCCTTCTTTACACCGTGTTTTAATCACATCTTTTGCCTGCTGAAAATCTGTTTGTGACTTGTTATTCCTCTCCTTATCAAGTCTGAATTCTTCAGTATAGTTTTGAAGGTACTTATGACATAGATCAACCCACGTGTTCTCCCTCTGTTCCAACATGTACCTCTGGCACTAACCAGACCAGTCCCTTTATTCTCCAAACACACCATGCTTATACCACCCTGGTTAGTTAATTCAGTTCACTTCCCCTACACATTGTTCCTCTGCCACCTTCTTTTATCCAAACCTGACTTACATTAGTGGTCAACTTCAAATTCTACTTTACAGATGCTTCCCTGTCTGTGTTAGCTCTTGGTAAAGTCCCTTTTGTACAAACATTTATTTCCTGTGTTAAATAATGTACCACTTAATAATATTGCTCACTACTGCCATCATTGCTTTAGCTGTGTTGGATGTGGTTTTTCCTTAAAAAAAATATTAATAGATATCATAAATTTCTATGCTTATTTAAAAATCACAAGGTATTGAGTGCCCACTATGTGTTAGGATCTATTTGAATGTTTTACAAATATTTTATTATGGAAAGATTTGAGTTTGCTTTTGGCTAATAACAAGGGAGAAACTCTTTTAATAGAATTAGAAAGAATTGATTAGTCAAAAGTGGATTTCTGAACCAATTTTCTAAAAATGAGTTTGCCTCTCAAATGTAATAATCCCAGTAATGTATGTGGACAAATGGAAACTAGTTCTTACTAACGACTTCCTATGTAGGTATTTTGTACAACTTTGATAGTTAGTCTAAAATGTACATGGAGAATAATTTTTGCTCTCTCCTGAGCATTACTGCCTTTGTGATTCTGCAACCTGTTATTTAGCAGAAGACTTTGCCAGTGCCTGAGGTTAGTTATAAGGGGACCAGTCAAAAGATCCGACTTTTTTTGCCTGTTGGATCAGTTACCACACTCAAAAAAGTAAAATTGTGGTCTCTACTTATAGAACCATCTTATCTAAAGAATAAAATGCTCTTTGCCTTTATTTAGATAAGACTACTCAATTGCTTCACCATTTATAAGAATATTAACAAAATGGGAACTTTATGTTTTGACTTTAAAGTTGAGGTGTCCAATTGTGTGTTGGGAAAGAATGAAAACACATGTGTCAAACACTAACTGAAAACAGAAATTTTGTTTCTGTTCATGTTCAGAGTCACTCTGCTGACACTGTGCTCCTCCATTTGGAATTCCTTGGAGAGCAGAAGTTGGAAAGTAAAAGGGAAACTCTTCCTGTAACATTTGGTTTAAATTTGCATGCAATTAAAATGCTTGTGTTATGGTACTAATAATTTTCCTCTTCTGGTTTCAGAAACATTAGATGTTTCTGATATACTTAGCAAAAGCCTCCCTTTTCTTATCATTTCTAGTCGTTCAGATTTACTGAAAAATAAAAGTTGAGAGAAAGAAAAAATGGGAACATCTACATTATGAAAAGTTGGACTGATTTCTCATCAGAAAGAATATTTTAGCAAATGGAGGATTGTTCAGTCTTTCTAAGAGCTTGCTAGTTAGTAAATACGTACATGACAGGTTTCTAAGGTTAAGATCTGAGAATTTGGAAAGAAGAAAAAAAAAGAAAACATAATTTATTCTATAGCTGCAGCCCATGGTGAGTGTTGAGCCAGTTTTGATTCACCTGACATTATAGTGAATTGAATTATTATCTAGAGGCTGTAAATATTGTGAGACTCCTTCCTATATTTAATAATTACACTATATGACTGTTCACAGGTATTAAGTAACTTCATAGTCTTAGAACTGTAAGATTGGGTATCAAGATCTAAATGTAATCCCACTTATTCACATTTTCCATTTGGTATTTGATCCAATCTTGTGGGTTTTTTTCTTTCCAACTCAGAAACTGACCTAAAGACTTGAGAATTAACACCAAGGACTTTTTAGGGAAAATAAAAACAAAATAAACTAAACAGATCAAAAAACTCAGTGGAGATGGAGCACTAGTACTCGCTGTTCCTTGTAGATCAATCTAGGACAAAGGCTGCCTAATATTTCAAGTTCGGTGGCATGTGAACAATACTGTGTGCACTGGGCTTCCAACTTTGGCATTTAGAATGCATACATATAAACATAACAGTATTCTAACAATCCATCTTTTCTTTACAACCTTGCAGCAGTTCCAGAAGTCCTTAGCTGGAGGGTATATTTGGAAAGTGCTCCTTTTCCACTCTTACCACATTTAGGTAACCATTCCAGGGCTGCTGAGGTTCCACTTGAGAGGTAAATTGCTATCACCGTTTGTGCCATGTGTCATAAATGGGACCTATTATTTTCAGCGAGACCTCTTAGCAGCAGTTCCAAAGGGGCGGCTGGAGATTTGATTATACGGGTCTCTCTCCTGAACACATCCTTTCGCATGTGACATTTACACTGGTCGCGGATTTTTATGTAACTCGTTAGAAAGCAGTCTGAACCTTTAAAGGTGTTAGTCTTCCTAGAACCCTCTGGCAAAGGAAAGTCTTTTATTGGACTTAAATGTTTTGAATTGAAACCTGTCCTTGTCTGATTGGAAAATGTTTCAGGGAACAGATTTTGTTATTTTTCTAAGCTGAGCTGCAGGAATTGAGCTGCAGATATCACTGACCAAAAGGAGATTTTTTTTTTCCTCAAAGAGCTGAGAACCAAAGGAAATGACTCCACTGTTTAAACTCTTTTTATTTCCTCTGTGAACACTATCTGTGCAGCTGAGATGAACTCTTCCATTTGGCCCCCACCCAGACTTTATGGGAACTGAGATTAGGAAGTTGTATGGTCAAAATAATCATTGTCCAAATTGCTTCCAGTTTTAAAACCTCAAAGTTCTTGACAAAGCCAGGATGTCTTGCCACATATAATTTTTCCACAAGGGTAACTGACCTGTCATTCATTAATTACCCTGCCAGGATTTCTTTCATTCTTTCAGTAACTTCTGTGATACACACACACACACACACACACACACACACACACACACACACACACACACATTTGGTTTAAATTTGCATGCAATTAAAATGCTTTTGTTATGGTACTAATAATTTCGTGTGTGTGTGTGTGTGTGTGTGTGTGTGTGTGTGTGTAGCTTTTTCCCCTTATTTGAGAGAAGGAGAAAGAAATTGTGAGAGAAATGCACAGGTGCCTATAAAATTTCTCTGTGAGACATCACATATTTTGCTCATTTTTGTTGCCTTCTATTTGAATAAAATTGTTGGCCTAGAGTCAAGCTTATAAAAACATACTTTTTTCCTCTCCTCATTTCATGCTATCCTTTCCTTCTTACCTAATTTTTCCATATCTGGGAAGAATAAAATGCTGGATAAAGTAGTTCCAAAATTCAACTTCTATAACTTCTTTTGACACAATCATGCCCTGCAGAAATAGAATGGCATTCATCACTGTAAAGCATTCTACTACGCCCTTAGCTTTTCTCCCTAGTCCAGAGGATCTTAGGAGTCTGTGTATTCTTGGTGTTTACCATGGGAAGGTTTGGTATGTACTTACAGGGTGAAGTAGGCTAGAATGTGCAGCATATGGTAGGCTTGGAATACAGAGAGTAGCTAAAGAAATACATTTATTGCACATTTTTTTAAAAGTCAAGGATTGTTTTTAGTATTAAAAACTTTTGAGAGGACACTATTCTCCATTCTGCATATTTTAGTTATTCATAATGTATTTTCTACTCCATGGGGAGTTAGGTAGCAGAATACTCTCTTTAAGTGTTCTACTTTGTTCCATACTAATCTAATGGTACTCAGATTTCCTTGGAGGTAGGTTTTTCTTTATCCCAATGTTTTTCTTTCCCAAAATTCTCTGAATTTCATGAGAATTGATAGTATATGTCACTTACTCTCTAAATCACATATTAAAATTAACTTTAGTAGCTTAACAACCAGCATTGAATAGGATTTGTATATCCTAGTAGCTCGATTTAGTTTGATTTTCTACAGTATCAGACACTGTGCATGAGGCTGAGAATAAGAAATAGAGTAAACTGACCATCCCCAAATACTCAAGGAAGGAAGAGATGGATACTTAATAAAAAACTAAAAGGAAATAGCATAGTGTTAATGATAATGTCAGATGTCAGTGAGCCCTTACACATGTCAGGTCTTTTTCTAATAACTCCATGTGACTTAACCAATTTAATCTTTCAGGATTTCACAAATGATACTGGGGAACTATGCTCAACATCACTCCACATGCAACCTCAAAAAAGCCAAAATGTATGCTATTATCTGTTGTGTAATTGTACCACAAATAAAATGATCTTAGACAAGAAGGAGAAAGTGATTAAGTAGCCCCTGAGTTTGGAAAAGGCACAGAGAAGCTACAGGGAGGAGGTGAGAACTGAGCTTGATTCTGAAAGATGAATGAAAGTTTATCTAGCATTGATGGCAGGAAAAACATTCTGGAAGAGGAAAGATCCAGGCAATTTCAGAAAGTTGCAGAGATGCATGACATTTTCTGATGGCTTCAAAGTACAGTGCCTGCATGTATGGGCACAGTACATGATAGCAACTGAAATGCAAGGTTGAGTCTTATTGTGAAGCATGTTGCATCAAAGCCAGAATAAAGAGATTGTTACAAAGGCAGTGGGAACCAGACATATTTAGAGACAGAGAAAATAATATATCTAAAGCTTTATGTTGAAATCACATTCTGGCAAAAAGATTAGAATGCTAGAGGAAGATAAGAAGAAGATGAAGGGAGATTGGATATAATGGTGTGTCCTTTCCCTTGCATTCATCAGCTAGTAACCCAAAGAATGACTGAACAGTGACTTTGCCCATTTTTCCTTATAGCACAAGAAGGAAAGTGAAGGTAAGCAATCCAAAGCCAATGTGGTGACTCATTAGGGACTTATCATGAATTTATTCTTGATAGTATATGTCACTTACTCTCTAAATCACATATTAAAATTAACTTTAGTAGCTTAACAACCAGCATTGAATAGGATTTGTATATCCTAGTAGCTCGATTTAGTTTGATTTCCTACAGTATCAGACACTGTGCATGAGGCTGAGAATAAGAAATAGAGTAAACTGACCATCCCCAAATTCTCAAGGAAGGAAGAGATGGACTTTTATCTTCATTCCCGTCATCTTGTGGTTGCAAAGAACTGCTCCACCATAGCATCCCATTTTCATTCCAGGTAGGAAGAACCTGAAAGCTGAAGGTTTAAAGGCAATTGCCAGCTAAGTATGCCTTTGTTCAAGAGATTTCCACTTATGTGTCATTGGCCCTAACTTGTAATGTGGTCATGGGTTCATGATACCCAAATGATGCTGGAAATTGTAGTTCTTTTAGCTGGGTGTGTTGCCAGTCATTAACAAAATAGGGTGCTGGAAGGTAGGGAACTCTGTCAAAGTGTGGATATTGCGATTATCTTTGTGAGAGCTGAAGAAGACGGGAACTAGGGGATTGGAGGGTGTAAATGGTTAAGTGGAGACAAATGTTAGAGATGAGAATTGGTTCGATGGAATGGATAAGATGAGGCAGGTTAGGAAAGGGGAGAAATCAAGGCAGATGCTGTGGTTTCTTGGCAACCCTGTTGGGATAGTGGTTTTAACTAAGATGGAGAGATTAAAGGAAGTTTGGACTTTATGGACAAATTAATGCACTTAGTTTGGGATATACTGAGTCTGATGTATCTCTAGACCATCCTGTTAGAAATTTGGTAAATTGGTATAAATTAGCCCAATGATCCAGAGATGGTGGTCTGAGCCACATGATAATTTAAACCATACCAGTCGAAAAAATTGTCTGAGGAGAATATACAGTGTGGCAGAAAGAAGGAAGCTAAGGAGAGGAACATTTTTAGGACAAGCAGAAAAAAAAATAGAGGAGAGGGGGCAATGGCATAAAAGCCAAGAGAAATATTTTTAAACAGAAATGGTCAGCATTGTCAATATCTGGGATGACTTAGCAAGAAGACCCTGGGATGGCAGTTAGGTCATCAGGTATGCTCAGTAGATGCTGAAACAAAGGATCCTGTGACACAGGGAGCTCTTAACTGTGTGTATAGGTTGATTTCATCTTCTTGCAGGAGCAATCACTTAGAAATCAAGGCACTTGTAAAATCTATTGAAAGATACAAATTTACTTGTGGGAAAGAAACATCAAGGAAATCTTGGAAGATATCACAAGTAAAGTTCTAAGTGCAGGCATTGGATTTCATACTTTATTTCCAATTCTTTATAAATTCTTCCACATGTACCAATTTTTTCCCCTTAAATACTCATTCTCACAGCTTTTACAAAACTGTCTTGCAGAACATTTGGGGGTAGCTAAATGGGCATGTAGAAAGCCTATTGTACGTAAGAAAAACCATGTGATTCTTATGTTCTTAGATAAGCCTTACCTGCCTATCATCTCTTGCAGAGAGCAGGGAATTCATCCCTGTACCTAGAAGTATTCACTGAATGACCTGATATGTGGTGTCTGACACTGGACTAGACAGAAGATGCTGGGTGTAGCTGGCATCGTCATTCTACTGCCATCCTCTCAGTCAAATTATTTTTGGAAAATTTTGGAGAAATACTAAAAAAAAAATTCCAATTTCCCTGTGTGAATCCATAACCATATAGAAATGAATTTCTTTTTGAACTTTAAGGCTAGAACAGCTATTATTTTCTGAGTTATCATAGCTTGACATTGGATACAAAATTGTTCCTTCCATTTCTTATTTTAGGTTATGAAGAAGCCAGCTCCTTGCATGCAGCCATATAAATAATAAAAACACCTCAGGAAATATATAGAAAGATTGCATTGTTAATAAATATGCATGGGTATCTCCTCTTGACTCCTTCCATAGTAAAGGAAGGCCATCATTAAAGATGCATCCTTTAACAGAAACGGATATGAAAGCATTTATAGTTTTCAGGGTCAATTTGCAACTCTCTTTTCCCCTTGGTAGGACAGGTCTAAAGTTTAAGTGCCCATTTTCATCTTGTCAACACATTTCATACCACTTTCTTTGTTCATCATTCAAAAATTGTAGGATATCCTAGCTCATTCACAGTTTGCAATTAGCCAAGGCAGAGGTGTGCTTACTCTCAGCTCATGTAAAGTGTGGCAACAACATTCTAATCTCATGTCTTAACTAACAGAGTATTCAGTTAAGGAATAATTGAATTATGGAATTATCATAAGGAATTATGATGTTTTCAAAAAAAAAAAAAAGCTAACAATTGAGCACTCCAAGGCTTCCTATGTGGGTAAGACTGATGGGGTGTGGAAGTAGGAAGAGGGATACCAAGGAAACAATTGAAAGTGGACATTTTATATGAGGAAAATTTGCATGAACGATCTATGAAAGAGAGAAGAATACAAATTGAGCCACTTTCCTGCCTTTTTATATGTGTTTATGTTGCAAAAGTAATGAAATTCTGAACTGGCAATGTTTCCCTGAAGTTGACATATCTTCTATTGATATTTGCAATGTAAGTTGGTATACCCTTTCTAGAAAATGATTTGTGCACCTGTTTCAAGGCCCATGGATGTAGTCTGTCAGCATTATACAACTGGAAACTAATCTCAGGACAGAAACTGATCCAAGAGAAACATTAAAAAAAAGTAATAATAATCTGTAGAACATTAATAAGGAAGAGTAACTCTGAGGTCCAAATAAGGCAGGACTGTGTGAGTAGAGAAGATTGAAGGGATCCAGGACGTGTTAGAAGGCCTGGTTGGTGCCAGTGATGGAAGGATTGGGGGAGGGTGGGAGGTAGAAGAGGGAACCTCCAAAATTTGTGGCTCAGACAGCAATTCTGACACATTCACTAACACAAAGTTCAAGGAGAAAAGTCAATACGAGGTCAACATACTGGAAAGTGCCTTTGGAACAATCACACCTCAAAGTTATTTAAGACCTCAAAGATATTTCCTCTGGATGACGAGTGGAGATGTTGTAGGGACAGTTATAGCTCTGGAATTAGAAGATGATAGGCTGGAGATGCAAATTTAGGAGTCATAAGTATTTTTTTTTTCCCCCAGAAGAACCTCCCCGAAATAAATACAAATATATTTATTGAATGTGATACTAGTACACGTTGATGGTTATGAGGATTTTGTTACATTATGGAAAAATACTCATGATACAATATTACTTTAAAAGTATGAATAAAATGTACTTCTGCTCTGATGATAACTTACATAGGAAGAAAAGGCCTGGATGAAGACAACAAAAATGAAAATAGTATGGTTTGCGTGAATAGTAGGATGATGAAATTTTTTTATTTGTTCTTAATGCTCTTTTTACTTTTTGTGTTACAAAAATTAATGGAAGATATTCACATATGTTTAATCTTCTGTATGTTACCATGGAACTATGAAGTTTAGGAATGATCTTAGAAGGTAGTAAGTTGTAAAACCCTGCTATCTAACAAAATAAAAATGTAAAAGAACACAATATACATGGAACAAAAATTGATCACCCTTGTTTTAATATTTGGTGGAGGATCTCAGGCCTCTTGCCCCTTAGGTGCAAAGTGAGGTGAGGTCCACATTTTGATTACCACTCAGCATTTTCCTCCGATGCAGTTGTGAGACTCAGAAGTCAACTAACAGAACTCAAATATGACTCAATTGTCCAACTGGCAGTTCATTCACTATTTAGTCTCTATCTGCAAATCCCCTGCTTTGCTTTCACACACTGGACCAGTTAAGATGTTTTAATGGAGTAGGTTTTTGTGGAAATCTCAAAACTTGCACCTCACCCCCCCCCCCAATAACATCAAACTCCCTATTGTTATCAAGATGGAAGTTTTACAATGGCATTTTTAATTGTGGTATTTCTTTTATATCACAAGATAACTCTCTAGGATTCTCTAAGATCATGTCCAAAATTCTGACTCTTCTGTTCATGTAGAATTGCTCCAGTCAAATTTAAATTTTAAATAATGTATAAAGACACTTTTAGTATTTGTTTAGCATAAAGCATTTTTAATATAAATATTATTCATTGCTTATCTGAAATTTAGATTCTAGCTGCTATGTATTTTTATTTGCTAAATCTGGCAACTTTGTTTCAATATGAAGAAGGTACAGTAATTCTAACGTTTTAGATATGGGAGAGTAGCCATATGGCTACTGAGCATTTCAAATGTACTTAGTCCAAACTGAGATGTACTCTGAGTGTCAAATACATAGCAGGTTTTGAAAAAAATATACATATATATAATACATATATATGTATTTTATATATATATATACACACACACACATACATACACACACATACACATACATACACACACAAATGTGATTAAAGGTTTAAATTATTAAAAGTTTAAATTAAATGATATATCTATATCATTTAAAAGTTTCATTAAAAGTTTCAGTATTGATTTCTTGTTGAAATGATGCAATTTGAATAGGTTAGGTTAAAAATATTAAAATTAATTTTATCTGTTTTCATGATGGCAAAATTGCTCACTACGGAGTACTTAGAACCTTGAACTATGCCTGGCTCATAAGTAGGTGTGGTGATTCTCTGAGCTTTCTGATATTTCCTAGTACATTTGTCTCTCTATCATTTCTTGCCATGTATTATTTAGTTGCAATCTCAAGTACTGTTTAATGAATCTTTCCCATGTGGGAAGTCAGTAAAACAAAGCTCCTGAATCTCTGCTCATTTGCTTTGCATTGTTGGACTCCTACTCCAAGTCAGGTCCAGGTACGTGCCAGGAATGAAAGACATGATCTGTGTAGCCAGGGCTCTGTCATTCAATAAGCTTGCATTCCCAGAACAACCTCACCCTTATTGGCTTTAAACTTCCTTTCTGAACTGACTTGCCAAAAAATTGAGTTCATGATACAGACTTGTGCTGATAAAGTTCTTTCCTTTTTTAAATGGAATTAATAAAATATGGAGCATATGCCTTGCATCAGGCCCTGTTCTTATCTCTTTATGTAGATGAACTCATTTATCCTCACTGTAACAATAACACTATTGTTATCTCCATTTTTTTAAATAAAGGAAATTGAGGCAAGACAAGGAATTTTACTAGTCACACAACTAGTAAGTAACAAAGCCAGGATTTGAGTCTGGATAGGTTGGTTCTGTAAATATTAATAACCTTGATATAGAGGGCTTATGCTACTAACATTGTGTATTTACCAAATGATAACTACTGTTGACCACTTCATTGAAAGCGTCAGATCAAGAGTTATTTAATCTGGTTTGGACATGCCATCAGTTTGGAATTTTATCTCCATCTTAACATAACCCAGTCTTGCCCATTTTACAAGACTCAGCATGCTGTAAATTCAGGGTCCAGTCAAGGAAACAGAAATACCTTTAGGCCATCTGTAAAGAAAGTTGTTTGCACAGAGATGGAAGAACTGAAAAGCTAAACATAGTCTAGAGGGGCTACCCAGAGGTTAGGACAGCAGGGAACTGCCCGCACATGTAGGTCTTGAGGCACAGTGGAAGGAAGTGGTGCTGGAAGATATGCCACCCCTAGATCTAGAGCACAGTGGGATGAAGGTAGCGTTTCCATAACCCAAAAGTCGGGGCTGTCCAGTGAAAGCACCACAGTGGGGCTGTTTGGTGGAGACTGGGACCAGTAGGAGAAAGAGTTCTTTTGACGTCTCTTCTGCTTCAATCCTTAATTCTTTTCCTGGGGCCCATTGGCCTATAGTTGGCAAAGGGGCTTCAGAGATGCAGTTTGCAAGGATAGAGAACAGAAGACTTGTTCTCAGGCTAAGAGGTAATTGACCAGCACACTTGAGGTGCTACCATTCTGACTTCAAATTTCCAGGGCCCATGCTTGCTTAGTGCCTCTTCTCTTTTTGCAGCATTGTAAGTGTTCCCTAGAGCTTGGCACACCGCCACAGCCCAGGCAGTCATTTATATGCTAATGATCCTAAGTGCTATTCATACAATAATTTCTTTAATCCTCATAAAAGCCCTGTAAAGAAAACAGAACTATGATTCCCATTTCAGGGGTGAGGAAATGAGGCACAGGAACAATTCCCCCAACATTACCCAGTAAGTGGAAGAATCTGGATTCAAATCCTGTCTGTTCTAACCACCACACTTCCCTACCTCACACAAGTCTTACCTCATTCACTCTTTTTAACTCCCCAGGAGTAGGTACTTGTTAAATTATTGGGCAAAACACTGGATTTCCTGATATTAATAATACGTAATAGTAACTTGGATTTTTGATTTTTTTTTTTCCTAAATTCACTTTTTCTTTCTATCTTTTCTTTTTTTTTTTCCTCCCTGTTTTGGTAATCTCATTTTCCATAGTCTCTTTATTTTAGCTTTTTCACTTTCATAGCTGAATGTTTATCTTGGAAGATAATAAAATTCATGGGCATTTTCTTCATATGCCTCCAGTGCTGCCTTGGAAAGTGATATTGTAGGGAAAATAATTCCTCATTCTCAGGAAAAGAACCAAATTGATTCCTGAAAAGTTAATTTGAATGAGGAAAACAGTCTAATGACAACTACCTTCTATTCTCAGTCTACTGTTGATGGCTTCCTAGACTCTAGAAGTTTTACATATATAATTATACTACATGTATGTGTAATATATCAAAATATACTTTACTGTTATATATAACTAAAAAGAATAAAAATTAATTGATTAATTATTAACAGGACATTTCTATGGGCTGTTGGATAAAATTTTCTAATACCTGTACTTTGTATCATTTTTTGTTACCTTTTCATATATATGTATAAATTTTAGTTGTTGATGAACCTTTATTTGTTTACATGTGGTGCTGAGAACCAATTCCAGTGCCTCACACATGCTAGGCAAGTGCTCTTCTACTGAGCTACAACCCCAGCTCACCTTTTTCTTTTTCGAGTTATCATGTCTAATTTCAATATGAGGAAACTTAGGCCTGTGTACAACCACTAAGTAGCAGAAAGGCATTTGAACTCAGATGCATCTAGCTTCAAAATCTACAAAACATTCAAAAACACAATAATTTGCAACATGAAAGCAGAGATGAAGGAGATGCAGGTACTCCTTATGATGTCAAGGAGTGACAATGCTTCTTTCTGATTTCACAAGGCATTTTAGCCTGGAGGATCTGAATGGGTCCCTTTACATTTCTCTGTGAACAGGGCATGGTGGTACACGCTTCTAATCCCAGGGACTCAATTCCAGAAGCTAACGCAGGAATATTGCAAGGTCAAAGCCACCCTCTTAGTGAGGCCCTAAAGAACTTAGGGAGACCCTGTCTCCAAAAATAAAATGGGCTAGAGATATAGCTCAGTGGTTAAGCACCTTTGGGTTAAATCCCGAGTACCAAGAAAGAATCTGAAGAATGATTTTTTTTGAGAAAAACATTAACTAACATATATTTTAAGTGTAACTGAGAAAGAATATTTGATTAAGAAATTCCTATCCCTCCCTTACATTCCTGCATTCCTGCATTTCTTCCAGGTTTGTTTCTACATCAGTGCATTCTTGGGAGCTGTGCCTTTAAAAATGAAAAAAAGCACAGAGTTATCCTGTGTGCACATATTTTTTTATCCTGGCTTGGGTCACAAAGACTGAGTTTGACTAGGCTCTGTATCAAAATAAAATCCAGAGAAGCATTCCTAAACTTGGACCTTTTGTCCACAGTCACTTCCTGTTGACCGAGTGACATCCCTCAGCTGGCCCTTGGTCAAGCTGTTCGCACAGAATAGGGAGCAGTGTTCTCAAGGGCAGCAAAAATCTTGCAGCTGATTAAAAGTAGCATGAGATGCAACCAAGATGCCAACTCCCTTTCCTTTTTGGGTTTGCTGGAGTTCAAAGGTCAAAAGGAAGACAGCTGCTCAGTGTATCCGTTTGTAATGTAATTCCACTCCACTGTGGCTCAATGGTGCAACATATTCAGGTCCTGTCTCACCCAGGAGTTCTTCAATCTTCAATCTTTGCTCCCTAAACACAGGTTTGTGTGAGCACGCTATTAGCTAGCAGGGTCCAATTTCAATATCAGTGGTTATGTTCAGTTTCTAACTCCTCACAGTTGCCTACACTGAGTATGAATCTGGAACTGCTGCCAATTTTCTTTGAGGGCATTTTAGTATCATTATCCTGGTGCTTATGCTATTATCTCTCAAGTGTTGTTTTCCAACTATTTCCCGCCTCTAAAAAGACACGGTGGTTTAGCTATTTTATCAATGAAATTCAAGCATGTAGTGTGGCTGACTCTTGTGATTTTTTTTCTTATTTCTTTTATTCTACTATCTAATGGAGGAAACAGTGTTTACAGCAAGAGGCAGCTCTGTGGCTACTTAGTATGGCCCATGAGGAGCAGTGTGGTCGTCACCTGGGATCCTGTTAGAAATGTGCGGTCTCAGACCCCTCCCCGTAACTGCTGAGTCTCACCATGCTTCAGTGTTCCACGTGCAAATTAAGGTTTGAGAAACAGCACTGTGGTCTAGATCCACAATTATGCATGTATCTTCTCAGAAGTTCTTAGAGGGATTTTCTAACCTCTTTGGGGATACTGCCAATAATAGAGATGTCACATAACTTATTGAGTACCTCAACTATGCCTCCTTATAATTTTTACACTGAGACCTTCATTCATACATCTTTTCAGAGCAAATGGAAGAAGCCTGATATGACTGGTCCAATATCAGAAGTGGCTAGAATAGCATATTCCCCATCCCATTCCAACTCTGTCTGCCTCCCTGTCTGGAAATCCGAGTCCTTCTTTCACTTTGGATTTCTTTGTACCCATTCTTCTTTACCCCTCCCTCTCATCTCTCTTCAGGTAAGCCAGACGTCACCTTGCCTGGCTTCCAAACTTTCAACATGATGTTTATTTTTTTACCTTAACTGTGAAGTTGTCAGCTCCCTCTTAACATGTGTTGTCTAAAATGGCAAGAATAGTGCATTAAGTGTATCCATAAGTGCACTCTATTATATGTATACTTATTGTAGAGAAGTACAGGGGACTCTTTAAAACTCAGGAGGAAGAGAGTTATTGCTGTTGACTCTGAAATACTTAAGTCATCTTACTGGAGGCTACCAGATCACCATAGAGGATCCAGTGTGTGACATTGTTACTTCAGATGTCATTCACTGAATTAAAAAAAAAAAAGATGGAACATAGCTACTTAGATGAGTATTTTTATTATGTAATAATAAAACATTCATACTGAAATGCACAATTATAATTTGAACTTCCATGAGCCACAATCACTACCTAACGCTATTTAAACAGGTAAACCTAGTCCTAAAGTAGGACTTATGAATATTCTTTTTAAATCTAGGGCATTGCACTGACATGAGTAAATTAAGTTTCAGAATCAGAAGCAGTTGGTCTGAACTCAGACATTTGTGTTGTCTGGGTCTGAACCTTTACCTACCAACCTGTAACTTGGGAATATGTGTGAAGAATATCTTAATTTCTAGCTAAAAATCTCTTCTAAGTTCTTTATGTTCCCTGCATAAACGAGCTATCCAGAAGTTCTAGGATTGTAACATCTTTTTAAACTGTGGATTCATATTTGGCAAAATGTCAAATAAGAAATATCAATTAATCATTCTGATTTGATTTAATGTAGAGACATTGCCTAATTGCTAGCCAGAATTTCTACATAGAAATGCTAGATATGACCTTCCTATTAAATTTTTATTGTCCTTCTTTTCTTCTTAAAAAAAAAAAGACTCTAGCACTGATTATTGTCCTCATAATCATGATTATGATGAACACACAGACATCAGGACAGGTAATTAAGAAATGCCAAGCACATCTTCAACATTAAAAATGCAAATGAGTTGAACAAATGCTCTTTAAACATTTGTAGCAACCAGAGAAGCATATGCTATTTGAGTGTCTATGATATGTAGAAAGTTGATCATTTAGAATACCCTTGACCTCAGGAACGTTATCAATTAGAATTTCATGATCATTTTACGCTTTACGCTTTTGTAACATTTCTTGCTTACTATCGAATTTGTTTTTACAACTCATGTCATTTTGATAAGAAATACAAAACCTGCCTTGTGACAGAGTACATGAAGAAAATATTGGTAAACTTGGAAACTATTCTCTCGAAAGGGTTTTGGTGGCCAAATCATCATTTGCTCCTATGTTGTCTTGAAGAAGACAAAAAAAATAGGATATGACATTCATATGCTATTTGTATGTTAGGATTGAAAATGAGAATGAAAAAAATACTGAGATTTTCAGAACATACTGATGGATCTAAGATGATTCTTTAGACCAGCATATGTATGTTTGTGACAGAGGACATACAGCATGTGAGGACTTTTCTCTTTTGCAGAATCTAATCTTCTAATAATGACCACAACTGCTGGAAATAACACAAATGTAACTTATGGCCGTGAGGGTGCAAAGGAATAGAGATGTGGAAGATTTGGGGTGCAGGCTGTTGTTGACTACTTTGTATAACTCTAATTTTTATTAATTCACAAAATTTCATTTTTGGAAAATGCAAGATGTCACAAGAAAGCATTTAATCATTTTTGACTGCCTTATTTAATCTAAAACCAAAGGTCTTTCTTTTGTGAAGAGACTATAAACAGGAATCAGGAATGTATAATGTGTAAACATCCCCTGGATGTTTTGATTTTTTGAAAATTTAAAATATAGTCTATTCGGATCCATTTTCAGATTGTTCATGTGGTTGTTCCACAAGAGAACAGTAGTGAACTGAAATGATCTCTACAGATGTGCATGCTTTAGTGAGGTCTGAGGATTAATTCCCTAATTGTACTTTAAAAAAAAGAATGGAAATGGAAAGCTTTTATTTTCTATCTTATGGGCTAGCAGCATAACTCACAAATAATATCATTGTGAAATTATGGGATTTTTTTGAGTAAATGGAATCTGTGGCACTGTTTACAAAATTCCATTAGCACTTCATAAATCATAAGGGCAATTATTGGAAAAGGAAAGAAAATATCTGCAAAGAACCAGTACATTACAGGATGGATGGAGAATTAATTGATTTCACTTATAACATTCTGGGTAGCATGGACATTATGTTTCATTGAATAGTCTGATGTATATAGAAGGAAATAAACACTCAAACTCATTTTCTCCTACAATACACTCATAATACAGATCACCTCTGTGACCTCAAAAGGTGTGGGAATTTTTTCCCCATCATCGAACAAGCAACTCAACAGCAGGAATAACAGCTGGGTGTCCTGTAGTTCAATATAGTTCTAACACCATTCACCTGAAGGTAGTATCAGATGCCATAGGTTGAGACCCTGTCTCCAAGGATGTCCCCCCTTCTGATGCCAGCTGCAAGCCCCAGGATGCTTTACCTGTGCTTCTGGATGACTGGCTATAAATTGGGGTTGCTACAACCTTCTGCTTGAGCTCCTTTAATTTCCTCAAGCAGTTCATGGAATTCAGGGAAACTGTTATGTTCACAGTCTATTATAAAGGATATTATAAAACTACAGGTGGAGAGATGCTTACAGCAAGGGATAGGAGAAGAGGCATGGAGGTTTCATGGTCTCTCTGAGGTGCTGCCCTCTATGAATTTCCACATCTGGAGTTATGCAGAAGCTCTATGAACCCTGTCTTTGTGGCTTTTTGTGGAGACATCACTGCATAGGCCTGATCCTTTATAGACCAGGGTAAGAACCCATTTAGGCTGTCTGTCCAGATTCTTGGACTTTCTTTGTGACATACCTCTCTCCAGGATATTAGGACACTCTGGAATGAGTGACATACTATCAGATGAAGGTAGGTCAGAAAATATCTTTATGGCCAGCTTCAAGTTCAGGTGGCCTGTGGTGATGGGACACATCTCCATGATCTGCCTTGGGGAGGGGAATTTCTAATTTCTATGGCCTGTCTTAAGAGGAGAGATATGACCAGGAATCATGGTTGGAAACCAATTGTCTGTCATAATATGACAGATAGAGAGTAAATACTGTCTTCACCCCACCATATTTCATTTTCCTCTGACATTTTCACCCCCTCTGCCAGCCTTCCCTGCCTTACACACTCTGGGAACTGATTCCTTCATCTCCAGTGCTTCCTTTGGAGATGAAGGAACCCATCCAAGCTGACCCAGAACCAGTACCTTTCCCAGCCTAGGCCATTCACTTATAGAAAGAAATACAAGCTTTCTTTTATAAACATTTGTCATATTTGGGCAGAAATTAATAAACATCAATAGAATTCTGGCAACAGGTGAAAAAGCAAATTATAAACTTTCCAAAAAAAAAAAAAAATCAAATGACATAGACCAGATTTAGAATTATAACATTGCCAATCCAGAAAGTCAGATGTGTTAAAATTATAGTCTAGTAATTCCCAAAGAAAATTCAGTATTAAAATTTGATATTGGCTAAAAAAAATGCAAGGTTCAAAATTGCATACAAATTGACTAGCAAAAGAATTTCAATAAAAGTAAAATTACATGCATATATTTATCTCATTGATCAATATTCTATATCTATGGGGGTACAGAAATGGGGGGATCACTAATAGAAGATATTGACCTAACATTGGAAAAGATAAATGGGTCACATTGTTGGTACTATATTATGTAGTTTAGGCAAAGTATATAATTTCAGTTTTAAAACAAACACACTGTTGCAAGGGCCTTTATAATTAATCTGAGGAAGATACTCCAATATATAAGGCTTAAGTAATTGAACTAAAATCCATTTTTTTCTCACTAAAATAGGGCATTTTTAAAGACCTGATCATAAACATCTAGAAATTATTTGAGCTACACATTATGTCCATGGAATATCTATCAGTATGCTTCATCTTTAAAAGAGGGATAGTAAAACAAATGTAAACTGGATAAATGGATATGCACAACTTGATGGGCTTACAGTTTTATCTGTACCTTCATCAGTATCTTCATAGGATGTTTTCATTGCTAAATATATGTATCAAAATGTATTATTAGTACTCTTATTTATAAATGTCTACATGTATACATGCACTTAATATACACATTTATTTCAATTATTTAATATACATAAATTATTTAATAGGCACATGAGTGCCATTACTATAGTTTCAAATAAAAAATATATGACTCAGTGGTGTAAAGTGATCTGATTGGGGTATTTCCAAATACAAAGATGCTGTGAAAGCAACTTGGAAATCAATCTGAAAATACCTTTGATTTACTCCTTTATAGAGCACTGTTCCACTACTTCTTCATCCTCATTTTTCTTCCTATTCCTTTTCTTCCTCCTCTACTTTCTCCTCCCCTTCCTTCTCTTTATTCTTATTGTTTTCCTCCTCCTTTTTCTGATTTATCTTCTGTTTTTCTATCTTGTCTTTTCTAAATCATTATAGATCAAAAGTTTTCAACTTTGGTGCCATAAATATCTTGGTCTGTATAGGTCCTTGTTGAGCACCATGGGATATTTAATAGCTTTTCTGGTTTCTATTCATTAGAACCAGGAGTAATTACCTTGTGGCAATCAAAACATCCTTGGGTATAATCCCTGATACAGACACTCAGTTAGCCCCAATGTTATTAACCTGGTAGAATATTTTTTACTACTCTAATAGGCCAACGGCTAGGTTCCTTTATTTTAAGTTGTTCCTTGGATAATCATCTTGCTTTATGATTCTTAGGGCCCATTGAAAGCTATAGAGAAGATACAGGGAAAAATATTGTTTAAGAAATAAACATGGAAAACTTGATTCAACCCAGTAGTATGTATCTACTGAATATGAGCTTCATAGGACAAACATGGAAATAAGCCCTTTTCTCCCATCTGTGCTTTCTCTTCTTGTCTCAGTTAAGAAACTGGTACTCAGTATTTCCCAGCAACTTTTATATATTACTCATATCTTATAGTCAGTTCTTCGGGTTTTTGGAACCTATTGGTGAATTAGCTTCTCCTTTTGTTCTGTAGGAGTTTCATAATGTTACCTGTGTTCAATTCTTGGTCTCTACTAACAGCTTCACTGGCTTGATAATTGTACTTCTTGTTCCGTTTTCTGGAATTGCTACAGAAGCAAAATATGACATTGTTGACAGAAAATAGTCAGAAGACAAGTACAGAGAGAAGCATGCTACAGACCTACACAATGTAGAAAGAGGTTTTCAAGAAGCAAAATGAAGGTATGGATGACATTAATGTGAAAGTTCACACATCTTAGTAAGGACCATTGTGTGATAATCCTACCACAGTGAAACAAGGGACAGTTTCCCCAAATTCAGCATGATAGCTTTTTCAATTATGATTACATAGGTTATAGGCTCCAAAAGCTTATAATCAAAACAATATTTTATGTTCCTATTTTAAAATTTAAATTTACGTTTTGATTTATACATAAAAATTGTGCTAACTCAGAGGTGCCATATGATATTTTAATGCATGTATACATTGTGTGATCTTTAAATCAGGGAAAACATCTCTCTTCAAACATTCACCATTTGTTTATGGTGAAATCATTCAAAATCCTTTATTCTATCTTCTTAAAATGTACAGGATCTTGTTATCTATAGTCATTGACTGTGCAATAGCACAACAGAACTTCTTACTCCTAACCATAGCTTATTAAAAAAGAAAATTTAAATGCTTTCATGCTATGCACAGAAAATTGATACGGGAATTAACTTGGCTAAATGTAGTTGATTTTGGAAACCATTTTATGAAGATTCTTTAATGCTTATATAATCTCCTTTAAATTATTTTTGTATCTATAAACATGAAACAAAATAGTCTTCTTGGTCAAAAAACAAAGTCTAAATGGTGGAATCAGAATGTCCTTCCCTCTCTAGAGCTTACTGGATTTTTCTTCCTAGGTATGCTTTTATTTTTGCAGAGCTCAGATTTGTTGAATTTAAAAATTTAGCGACAACAAAAGTTAATAGTAAAAATATAGTGCCATCCCACTGAGAGAGGAGGCCAAGGGTTTTGTGGCCCAGGGAATAGTGATGGATTTTCTTGTACTCAAAATGTGGTCCACAAAAAAGCATCACCATCACCCTGGGGCTTTCCAGAGAGGCAAATCTTAGTTTCAGAATAAATCTACTGAATCAGAATCTGCATTTTAACAAGGTCCCTGGATGATTGTTATGAACAGTAAAATTTGAGAAGCACTGCTCTTTTCTAATGCTGTAAAAGTCAGGCTCCAACCACGAGATTTACCTGGATTGTTTTCATTCCAATTTATTTAAGCAACAGACTGCATGGTGGTGCCACCCTCCTGTTTGCCTGTATAAAGGGAGATGTCTATTGTTCCTCGTTTGTTCAATTTTCCACTTCATTTATGAGGAGACATAAACATTGTGATTTGAAGAGAAAAGCTCGTGAGCTGTCTCAAAGTTGAATCGTGTAACAGGAGTATTTATAGAATAAGAGACGCCTGTGTTCCCTGTGTCCTCTGATGCTTTGGTTAACAAGCACCCTTCCCTTGGTGTTTGAGCATCTCAAGTGTTCTTGCTGAAGCAGCAAGGAAAATGTAATTCTGAGCTTGTGCAGGATGTTGTCTCGGTAATGAATACGATACTAAGACTTCATCCTTCTCGGCATTTATCAAATTTGGACACAAACGTCAGGATGAAAATAGAATGTGGACCACAAGAGCCTACTTGGCTAGCACATTTGGGGATGCATACAAACTGGCTTTTATCAAGTAGCAATTCCCTAGTAATTTTGCTTCTTTCTCCATGACTCAAATGTTCTGGCCTGGTCCACTATTTTGTTCTTTTAGTCCATTTACTGTTTCTTAGAGTAACAGAAGAGTGCCTCTCTGAGTCTTAGGAGGTCTGCTAATATTCCAGGCATTCCACAAATGCTAGCTAGTTCTTTCCCTCTTTGACTACTAATGATTAAATATAGCACTTGGAAGTACTAATTAACTTTTTTAGCTTCCATTCTCCTCACAGGCAAAATGAGAATCAGGAGGAAAGACATGTCTACATACATACATAGCATACATGACATATGCATACATACATTTTATGGAATTGGTATTTGTATTACATACAGTGGGTCTTCAGGTTGGTGTTTGCTGAGACAAGAGCCCTTTGGACTAGCAGAAGAGTCAGGGAATGCTGAGTGAACAGGGTTCCAGGTGTCCCATGTGGGAGTACTGTGCCCAGGGTGCATCCTGTGTTCTTCATAAAGCTTCATAAAAGTTTTCAAGCTCTTGAAAACAAATAGTAGAGTGCTGGGCCTGGTGGTTTATGCCTGCAATCAGCTCAGGAGGCTGAGGCAGGAGGATCACGTGTGTTCAAAGCCAGCCTCAGAAAATATGAGGTGCTAAGCAACTCAGTGAGGCCTTGTCTCTAAATAAAATACAAAATAGAACTGGGGATATGACTCAGTGATTGAGTGCCCCTGAGTTCAATCCCAAGTACCCCCCTCCCCAAAATTAAATAAATTAAGATCTGATATTCTCAGAAATAAAAATAATTGATAATGTAAAGTGCATCAAAATGACCCCAGTGGGAACCAGTGAAACCCATTTACATGTTTGGCCATCTCGGCTTCACTTTGTGCAGTGACAAAAATCATAGATACAGGGCTCCAAAAAGATATTTTGAATGAATGAAGCCACCAGGTACTCGAGTAAGTCTGGATTTGGGAATTTCCACATAGGCTTGTTTTAATAAAGACTACCTGAAAGGTTTGTGATGATTACCTTTCTCTTAGCTGCCTTTGTCTCATTTTAAGCTGTTCCATGGTTGTTTTCTGCCTGTCAATCATGAGGTCATCACAAGCCAAGACCATTTAGCCCATCTGGTTGGTTTAAATATTCTCTTACTAGTTTCATTTTAATGAAACTAGTTATTTTTAACTACTGTTATCCATAAAAATGCTCTCTTTGGAGTTTATGCTTCAGCTCAGTTACTGCTATAGAGATTAAGAAAATCTCTTTCAAATCTGTTCATACTGCTTAGCATTAAATGCCCTGTGACTGGAAAGCCTAACAAGCATGTACCAAGTTTTTTTTCTTTTAATCAACAGGTTATTCCTTATATTACTCCTAAATATATTGAATTTTCACTCCATTGTGTTCATGGGAATGTAAGTGTGAAGGTGAATGCTGGGGCTCAAATTAAGAAAGTAGAGCAGGCTAATGTTCTAGGAACCCCAGGAGTTTGGTTTCTATTTATTCCACTATGTTATGCTCCTTCTTTACATAAATGGTAGTACCTGCCACTGGTGGATGCAGCAAATGTTTCTGAAGGATAGGGTTTTCTTTCTTCTCAGCAGTGTGGAGACAAAGGTCATGCTACAGTAACATCCTTTGCAAGGCTTTGTCACCGAGTGTATTCTGTTTTGAAACTGAAGCATCTATCCTTTAACAACAACAACAAAAAAAAAAATCTGAGTTTATGCAGAAGGATAGGAAAGACTAGATACCATGCGCCTCCTAAAGTGGGCCACCAAGAAGTGGTTTTTCCCTTACCTTTGTGTTAGTTGAGTGAAACAAGGTTTGAAACTATCTCACTTTGTAAGTAGATCCAAATTTATACTCCGCAATAGGGGAAGAAGGATAGCAGGGGGGAAATGACACTGTCCCTAAAAAACTGACAAGGTTGTCGCAGGTTCCAACCTGTGATTCAAGAGTGTTGTTTAGTTTTCCTTAAGATCCTTTGCATCTTGAGTTAGCATTTTTAACAAATTTTAAGATGGTCAATTTCAGACTTGTTCATTGCACTGAAATTGTTTTCATCTCTTGGATCATGGAGATATGTAGCTGTGAGGATTTAGAAGAACTTTCATCAAATTTTCTGAATTGGGACAAATTAATTTTACTTTAAACAAGCCTGGATTATCTGTCACCCTTCAAATTCAGTTCTACCATCTTTGGTAACACAGCTGATGTATTATCTACTTATATGTCATCATGCAAGTGTGGTGAAGAATTATAACTGCAACACATTCATTTGTTCAAGGTTCTTTTTTGATGAGAGAGTTTATTGATTAAATAGAAAGATTTAAAGAAAAGCTAGCACAGCATAAATTTGAGAAAATTCAAGTCAACAATATGATATCCATTGGCAACTGGTTTTATGGAAACTGTGAAATGAAATACCAAAGGTGTATTTTATCCCTATGAATGAAAATTGCTGCAGATAATGGAATAATTTAGCTTACAACTTATAAGACCATTTAACTAGAGGTTCTCTATTAAGGAAATCCCATTGTCAGAGAAAGGGGCTCATATTTTTGTTAACTCTCCTTTGAGTTTGTCAGAGCAATTTTGAATTGAAACTGTAAATCACATCTTTTTTAGATATCAAAGATATTTTTATGTTAGTGATGCTAAGGAATATGTCAAGATAATGCTCTTAAAAATGTCACTTTGTGTTGGTTTATAAATGGACAATTTGTGTGATTATAAATACCTCATTCTTTAATCTCATTTGCTGGATTGTAAAAATCACTTCCATTCAAAGTTTTTTATTACATGCCCACTGTTAAATTTTTTCAATGATAACTAAAGAGAAATTAATTGCTGTTACCAATAAGTTTACTCTGCTTCTTACACCCTCTCAAGATCTTGGAAGTTGCAGAATAATAAAAATTTATCAGAACTGGAAGTGGTAACATCTATTCTACATCAGAGTCCCTTCTACCAACTTTCCCTGGATACTCTAGTCATAAAGAATTTGTGAGACCTATAAAACAGATGTCTATTTAATAAGGCATTTAAGTATGAGTTCAAGGATTGATGTCATTGCTCTCTTTATTGATAGTAAATAGTAGTTATTCACAACCAATTGGTATTCAAGATGGTGTGTTTGGACTTCATAGTTTGCTTCATGGATCAGCTTATAGATCAAACATTGATTCATTTCCACTTACTTCCCATTTAGTAATGAAGTGTTCTATTTCTAATCTATGTTTAGTCTATCAGTTTGACCTCTCAGCCACTCTTGATTACAAACCATGATAGTTTGAGAATTAACCATGAATAGATGTTGTGATAGTCTCTAACATGTATTAATCTCACTCCTCTTTTCATCTCTTCTGAAGTTTTGAGTATTTCTGGAATTTGGTTGATACATATATTACTGACCTCTGAATTACTTAACAAGGAGGTGTTAGCATGGTGAGCAGTCTCAAATTTCTTTCGAATTTGTATTACTTTACAAAATACAGAATATTTGGGAAAGACAATGCCAATAATCTCATGGTAGGCATGCATGCTCCACAGCTATATCCTAGAAGCCAAATAGTTATTTATAGTAATGTCATTAACTGGAAGCTTGACATTCAAAGAAAAGAATTTGTGTGTGTGTGTGTGTGTGTGTGTGTGTGTATGTATGTACGTGTGTGTTTCAAACCAAGTGACACCAGAATTCATCTTTGGAATGATCAGCATATTTAAATTGTTTTCAGATCGACAAAAAAAGAATAACTTACAGAATTGCTGAATAATTATTAAGATGGCTTCTTTTATCTTCCCTAACATTGTGCCACATGCTGAATCAGTTTTGTTACAGTTACATGTTCTATTCTGATAGTTAGTGATTTGGAACATATGCTATTGTAACTGCACTGTGATCCCTGTCATATTTCACTACCATAACCTTGCAAGGGGTTAGGAAGACCTGGAGACGTGTCAGAAGAACTTACCAACCTCATATGTTAGCTGTATTGCACAGCAATGCTGCAGAAATGAGCTGCAAATTCCAAGCAGCATATTGAGTTTGTGATTTATTTGTTCTCTGGGCAGGTCAATTAATTATTTCACTGTGATGCCACCCTAAATTGTAAATAGAAAGAGAAAATGAATTGTCACATTCTGTGCCTGTCTCTCTTACTACTTAGGATGACAAAAGTAGTTCTTCCCTGACTGCAGGTGATAACTTGAAATATGAGAATTGGGCTAGATCTAAAAGTGTTGGTCTGCATGTCTCCAGGATGCAGTTTGAAATGACTTTAAAGGTATTGTACTGATACTTTAGAATCTGGAGTTCCTAGGAAGGATATTTTATAAGGTAAGGAGAAGGAAAATAATTCTTAATTCATGCTTTCTTTCTTGGAAATTGGGAATGACGACTTCACCAAAATCCCAAATTTATTTTTTTCCAAATAGATTTGGTATAGTTAATGTATTAATGAAGAAAGTGTTTGTAGATCTTTTGCTAAGGGGAAATGGGAAAAGAGATAAGAAAAACAAAATACTTACCATTCACAATGTGAAAAAGAAAAAAAGATTCAGATTCATGGTATGAGAGGCAAGGGGGGCGGGGCTAGTAGTTTAAACTACTTTTCTCTAGTAAATAGATGAAGCAGCTAGGAAATTCATCATTGACTTGCTAGTTCTATAACCTTTGCAGATAATTAAATAATTTATCTTTTTTCCCAACTTGAAAGTTTAAGTTGGGCATGTAATTAGATGGTATGCATGCATGTGCACACACACAAACACACACACACATTTTGTATCAGCTGAATGGTCCACTGGCATATATTCATTAGTTTAAGTGGAAGATGCCAAAATTTGTCAGAATCCTAACTTTGGCCCTAAAGACAAGTAAGTGGAACACTATTTGGTAAAGAATAAATATTTTAATGGAAGAATGTTCTTGTTTTCAAATCTGATCTCTTAACTGTAGGAATTTGAAGTCAGTACTTAACTAGTGCATTCCATGAACCCCTAAGAAGTTATCAAAATACCTAAAACTGAACTGCTTGGGTGAAAATTGTTCCAAAAGTTCTTATGCCATTTTCAAAAGAACTAAAGAACAATCTTCATATTGTGTATGCTACTAAAATCATCTTCATATTGTGTATGCTACTAAAATATTGCCCTTGGAAATGTTTTATGCCTTATATTTGGTTTCTATGTATATGTCTAAGTTTTGCAACATTTGGGAAGCAGGGGGGCAGATAATTGGATGATATTTAGAAAAATAGGCTGTACCAACATATTAACCCACTGTATATGTTTGGTCTTAAATGTAATGCATCACAATCATAGGCAATTTATCACATACCCAAAAGCACCCTAGATTTACACTGGATTTGACTCAAAATATAAATAAGATAAATGTGAACACAAAGATAAAGAAATGTTTGAGCGTTTCTGGAACCATCAAGTACATAAACACATTTATAAATTGTTTTGGCCTCTATGCAATTTATGCACCCTAGATTTTCCCACAGAAGATTTGAAGTAGCTTACAAAAGAATGTGCTTTACAATGAATATAATAAACTTGAACTAGAAATAGAAAACCAAGAACGCTGACAGGAAGAGGAAGGAGATATATACTGTTGTTGAGTTCTACACTTCCTGGTAATCCAAACAAAAAGGGAGACAAATAAGGAACATGGTTATCCTTATTGTAACTGAGGAAGTTCTTCAGTAGAGGTCAGAGTTTTTCCTGGCAGACATTTCTACAAAAATGTTCTGAATTTATTTAAGCAAGACTTGCTTAGAAGCCTGCAAGTTGGAATTTGTCTGGTGCATGAAAATAGTACCCTGGGTAGATTTATGTCTCAAATTCCAAGCTCTGGATTGTTTTAGTATCACTTTTTTAAATGCCATCATATTATGGAGAGAGGATCAGCAGCAGCCTCAAGTGGCTCTCTTTGGTAGACATAGTTCTAGGGTCAGTGAAGACACATGGTATCTAGCAGGCAACTTGGATTTGTGCCCAGCTGTGTGCTCTTGGTCAAGTGTGATCATCAGAGTTCTTAATATGTGAAATAAGGATGTCAGATTACAGGGTTTTTGAGATTTCATGGTAGAATACGTGTAAAACTTTGATCTCTAAAGATGAAAAATGTGTTTTCCATGTGTTTTATGATCACTCTTGCTACTGGTCACTAATTTCAACTTCTACAATAGAGGAATAAGATATGTAAATGAATGTGTATAATCACAGAAATTAGAACTAGAGACTAAGCTTCTAATGCGGTTCCTTTTAGGTCTCAGTACTGTTTGCGACTTGTAGGGAATGAGTTACTGTAGATATACAGGTTTCCAAAGCTAACAGGTTTCTCTGGAAACAAAGCACATTATTGTTTCAAATAATAAAGGTGACTATTTCTAATGCAAATATTTCTCAAAGTGGATCCCACCCTTCCTTGTTTTCAAAGGTGAATGTGGATAGTTCCTAATTTATGGTGATTAGACTTATAGTTTTTCAACTTTCAGTGGTGCAAAACTGATACACATTTAGTAGAAACTATACTTCACATTTTTAATTTTGGTCTTTTCCAAGGCTATTGATCTATGGTACAATCATCTCTGAGGTTCTGGGCATTGGCACTGAACCACAGCTACCAGTCAGCTGTGTGATTCCAGGGTACATGACCAGCAGTGTCAGGTGCCCTGGACTGATAGGCTATGGTGTTTTGGTAGGCTAAAGGTTTGAAATGTATTTTCAATTTACCATATTTTCAACTGAGATTCGATTTATGAGGACATAACCTCATCATATGTGGAAGAGTTTCTGCATAGCAAATAAAAAGAAACTTCTTTGTAGCAATTTGGGGTTATCACACTTTATTCTGCTTTAATACAGTGCCAACTACAGAGCATTTTGTGTTTTCAGGAATGTGTGTTCTACACAAGTAGCCCCAGCCTCCTGCGCATTTGGTGTTTATGGGTCACTCATTTCCATTCACCAGGTCTGTGGCCCCATTACTTCCTTTCTACACTGAACTTGAAATCAGATAACCAAGCTAGTTCTAAATGTGAACAAAATAAGAACAAATAGAGTCTGGCCTGTAGGTATCAAGTGCCTGGATTATTATGTGTTATGGTTTAGATATGAGATATTCCCCCAAGAGCTCATGTGTGAGACAAAGCAAGAAAGTTTAGAAGTGAAATGATTGGCTTAAGAGAGCCTTAACATAATCAGTGAATTAATCCACTGTTTAACTGTAGGCAGACAGGGTGTGACGGGAGGAGGTATATCACTGAGAACTTGCCTTTGGGGTTTGCATTCTTTTCACTGGTGAGCAGAGCTCTCTCTGCTTCCTGATTGACATGTCCTGAGATGCTTCCCTCCTCCACACCCTTCTGCCATGATGTTCTGCCTCACCTGGGGCCCATAGCAATTGAACCGGCTGCCTATCGACAGCTATGAACCAAAATAAACTTTTCCTCTTCTGATTGTTGTTCTTAGGTCTTTTGTTCACAGCAAAAAAAAAAGAGGATAAAACATTATACATGAACTTTGTGACTTCTTTGGGTTCCTCAGAGCTCCTTTTGATTTAAATCAAAGTTTTAACTGTGCTCTGAGAAGGTGAAATTTTATTCTGTTTTCTGTTATTCTGATTTCTGTCTGACAAGATGTCAGGAGTGCCCGCAAACACAGCTCAACATAATTAAAGATTTTTGACCATGTGGATATTCCATTGTATTCATTAACAAAGAATCATAACACTAATCTAACTTTACAGTGGATTGTTCACAGGAAGTTTATTCCTTGAAGAGCTCTAGAGAAGGAAGTGTTTGCTTCTTCTCCACAGGTTTTGTCCAGGGTTTTCCCACATTCTCCATTCAAACACTCTTCCTTAGATCTGACATATGTACCTCTTGGTCTTATTCTCTTCTCTCTGGGTTTCATTCACAGGAAAAGAAAAGACATTTTGAAACAACCCCTATATTGTTTTAAATTAACTATTAAATAATCTCCAAGTTTATTTTTCATTTCCATTAATTACATTTAAATCTTTCTTTACCCATAGGCCATACTTTCTAGTATAGTGTAAAGGGGAAATTTTATACGCCATCTGTTCATCAAACACAAACAGCAATAAGGGTTTTCCATATGACAAATTGCAAGGATGTAGCAACTTAGAAAGTAGCTCTTATACTTATTTACTATATATGACAACCAAATTTTCTTTTTAAAAATTTTTTTTGTGTCACTATTTTTTTAGGGATTTAATTTGTGTTAAATTCGTTTTAATTAGTTATACATGACAGTAGAATGCATTTATGTATTTTTGATGTATCATACATAGATGGGATATAATTTCTCATTTTTTTGAGTGTACATGATGCAGAATCATATTGGTCATGTAGTCACATATAGATATACAGTAATAATGTCTGTTTCATTCTACTGCCTTTCCTATCCCCACATGCCCTCTTCTCCCCTCACATCATTTTCCTCTACCTAACCTAAGGTAACACTATTCTTCCCTAGTGTCCCCCACCTTATTGTGAATTAGCATCCACATATTAGAGAAAACATTCAGCCTTTGGCTATTTGGGATTGGTTTATTTTGCTTAGCATGATATTCTCCAACTCTAACCATTTACTGGCAAATGCCATAATGTCACTCTTCTTTAAAGCTGAGTAATATTCCATTGAGTATATATACCACATTTTGGTTCCATTAGGCCATTAACTTACCTCATTTCATTCTATTCTACTATAGACTTTTCTACACAGCATGTGTTCACTAACAAGCAATAGTTCCATCTAATATTTTTGATGTGTTTGTCACATATTGAGTGAGTAGTGTCAAGAAGGATTCTGCCAGCTTTCTACGAGCTAACATTTATACTGTTCCTCATCTATACTGTACTATGGGATTAGTCTCTGCAAATGTGACCTCAGTATATCTCCATCATAACAACTGGACATGGATAAAGCTATAATTCCATTGTACAGATGAAGTAACTGAGGCTTATCAGGTGACATAATTTGCCTCACTAACTAGAGGAGGATTGAGCTGGCGTTGCTCTCAGGAACTATGCACATCTTCTTCATGCCAGTGCCCTGAGTGGTGCCACAGGTTCAAGACCATGGGTCTGGGTTAATGTCTGGGAGCAGAGAACTGCTACCTACACCCCTCATATTTATTTCAGAAGGAGTAACAATGCAGCCTTGGGCTGATCTCCATTGAACACAGGCATTGATTTCTTCACAGCCTGTGAGGTTTCTCAGAAGTGTTTCTCTACCCTCCTAAATTGCATTATCACTCTCATGCAAATACTAGCAACCAATCTTCACTCAGGGGCTTGTAATTGCAGGCAATTTCAGGGAAATGAGCTGAGAAATAGAAGACTACATCACCAGAGTGAGACTCACAGGGACATGGACGTGGCCTCTCTGAATTTACCCGTGGTGTCACCTGCAACTACTCTTGGTGGGTGGGCCCAAATCATTCACTGTTAAACACTAAATGAACATGAAATGTGAACTGAAGTGTCGTTGAACTTTGGAGTACCATCAGACTTCTGATGCTCCTTCCCAGACCTGCTCCTCTTGGAGGCTTTCCTGTCTGAGCGAAAGACCCTTCTTGTTGGTCAGGCCCAAAGTTGCAGGTTTAGCTCAGCTTCTGTCTTTATGTCATCCCTGTCCTTCCCACCACGGCCACAGCGAAGCCACTGGCTGCCTCCCCTCCTAACCTGCTCATCTGTTCCCTGCCTTAGCCCCTGGTCCTTCTTCTCCCTCTCCTGTGATTCTCTAGCCCTAGGTGTACTCCTTCATTCTTCTTTCTTCCAGATTCTCCACCTAAAAGAATAAAAGAGCAAGCTCAGATGATGACTTTAGCTATGTCATGTACAGTTTGCCAATCCTCTTCCATCTCTCCCTTTTTGAAAACCACGAGAAGCGTTGTTTTGTTTATCTCCTCCACCAACTGTTTGGCTTGCCTCTAACATGCAAGTTTCACAAGTGTAAAGACTTCTGTCTGGTTCCAATCCTGTGTATTCCATCCCAGGGTTTGGGACGGTTTAAGATATGGTGAGCTCCCAAAAGAAAGTTTTGAGTGAATAATGAATGATCATTGGATGAGGCTTAAAAATATGTCAGGAAAAAAAAAAAAAAAAACAAGTAAACAAAAATTTCTTCCTTCTTCTTAAAGATCATGTAAAATGATGTCTTTTCATTTTAATAATCCTGTGCCCCTTTCCTGTCTTTTATTTTAATAAGCAGTTAGTATTTCTTTGCCCCAAATCAAAAATTAGCATCCCCAATTTTTAAATAGCAGGGCAAGTGACAGTTTTCTCCCTGTTAAAAAACTCTTTTTCCTTCTAATAAGCGTTGAACCATCTCTCAGTTAGCTGACAGTTGTAAAATTTGAATAATTCTCCTTTTTTTATTCCTTTACCATCACCCACGGGCATTTATGTCAAAGACTAGCTTCTTCTCGTGATTTTTGTAAAAAGATCAGAGGATCTCTTAAGTAATCTGTAAAATACTGTTCCCCATCCTCCATAAAAATAATATTTAATAGTCCATAAGAGCTGAACATTTAAAAGCAATAAAAATATTTTTAGATGATGGAAGCTTAAGAGAGATGGTAATCAGTATGTTCACAGTTGGAAGGAATTCACTGCACAGTGCCACGTATTTGAATGAGGGAGACTTTCCAGAAAGTGAGCAGAAATAAGAGGCCACCATGTGTGGGGAAGGGAAGATACAGCAGGGAAGTCCTATTGCTCCTGGACTTCTAAGAGGCACATCTGTCAAGTTCAGGATCAGTGCCGAGTATCAACATAAGAAGATAAACCAAAGTCCTGTTACACACACCAGGTAAAGGTTTATATTTTCTGAACTCCCTCTGAACCAAAACCAGAAAAAATAAATATGGAGCAAGAAAAGGGCCAAGAAAAACTAAAATTTTCTATAATCCTTGAACAGTTTAGATGGACTTTTGGAAAAATATTTTAGAAAAAAAAATCGCATATGATAGGGAAACTCCTATTTACCTATAAATAAAAGGACCAATGATTATTTAGTTACTTTTCTACATTGTCACCAAAAAAACAAGTGTTGCGATCATGCTCAAAATGTATTCTGCAATCTGATTTTGAAAGAACTATAAGGTACTTGTCAGCTTTTTTTAAACTACTTTCCAGAATAATTGTAATATCCTCTTATAATAGAAAATAGATATAATTACTGGGGCACTTAGGTTAAAATTATTGGAGAAATAATGATTTTGGAAGGATATTGGTGTCAAATAACTATTTGTTCATCATTGACATTTAATAATTTATTTTGATGATCAGATGGAGTGAATAGTTTTTAAAGTAATATAATTTTTATAATAAAAATTTCAACAAAGTTGCCCTTGATACCCTAGCACAGTATACATAGAAAGAAGATTGATCAGATTCTATCTTATGTTGTAACCTTAATATTTCTAACCAGATTGTAAAAGACAAGAAGTTAATGAATACGTACTAACTCATTTTGTTTTGGCCAGTGTTTAATAT
The DNA here is from genome assembly GCF_047511675.1 of Marmota flaviventris. Taxonomy (NCBI): domain Eukaryota; kingdom Metazoa; phylum Chordata; class Mammalia; order Rodentia; family Sciuridae; genus Marmota; species Marmota flaviventris. Next base: position 189,347,857 of record NC_092498.1, read on the forward strand.
CACATAAGTAATGAATAAAGTAATGGAAATAATGAAAATAGAAAAAAAAATTGAGCAACAAAATCTTAGCAATCATTAATTCATTTTCAATTTTAGAATTTTCTTTTATAGATGATGAAAGTAAAAGTTTTCAATCTCTACAATTTTTATTTAAGCAAATAAGATGTCAACTAAAACCCTCACCTTGCTGTGTTTCATATCAGAAAAATATCTCTGTGGAAACATTTAGATGCAGGAGAAAGGTCACTAAACTGAGGGTGCACATACCTAACTTAAGATGAGGCAGTAATTACAAGCTTTAACTACGTTCTCTGTATTTCTATTATCTGTCTGTGACACACGGGGGTCGGGCAAAGTTTTTATGATTTTGTGTAGGATTTCCAGGGCGCTGCATTTACCCTGAATGCCACCAAAGACAGAATGCTTTGATTAGACAAAAGAAAGGGAGAAAATTCAGGTGTGTGTGTGTGTTATATTTAATAATAACCTATTATAGTAAAAGAGTGATCTAATCTGTATTTGTATTTCAAAAACTTTTTTCTGTGAAGTATCAGGTAGTAAATATTTCAGATTTGCAGGCCATATAGTCTCCATTTAAAATGTATAACTCTATATTGAAGCATAACAAAGCCATAAACAATATGTATAAAAATGGATATGGCTGTATTCTAATAAAATTATTTACAAATATAGGCAGTGGATGGGATTTGGCTGATAACTATAGTGTGCCTACCTCTGATTGTACATCCTGGTGAAACTTGTACCACACTTCCGTTGGGCAACATTGAGGCCACCTCAAAAGATTTAATGGAAGTTTCTAGCAGTTAACACTGAAATCTCATTTCTAGTAATTTATCCTAAGGGGATAGTTGGACGAATGCATAAAGCTATTATCTACAAGGACATTTGTTGTAGCATGATTTATGATAACAACAAAAGAGAAACAAACTAAAAGTCTTTTAATATGAAATAAATTGTGTGTATTATGGTTTATTCATTCAATGAGATTCTCCATATCCACTAAATTATGTCATGTATCTTTATTTACTGATATAGTATAATATCCATAATGCATAGTTAACTGGAAAAGAAATAATCCTTAAAATATTAAGTGTGAAATGAGTGTGATTCGGTGATTATCTCTAGATTACAATATTGTAATTTTAATTTGTTAGTACTTTATGATGTTTTTCCATATAGTGTATTGCTGTTATAACAAGAATAAGAAACAACAAAGATATGTCATTTTGGGGAAAATGTGTAACAGTAAAAAGATTATTCAATTATTATAGAGCACATACATTTTATAAAATCTAAAAATATCTCATAGACCTACAGATGCACTGTTAATTTATTTTCTACCAGTGAGATTCCAAACTCTCAGAATCTCAGAGATACAGGCATTTTAGCTTTGGTCTGAAGAGAGAATTGCCATGCAAACTCTCCTATAAAGGAATAGCGATGCTATATTTAGCATTACAATTTTGGCTTCTCTCCGTTTGTCTGAAAAGAAGGAAAAAAAAAAAGAAAGAATTCTTCTTGTCTCTTTTTGCTATTGTGGCCACTGCCAATCAAGACATCCTTTGGTCTTTCCAGAGGAGGAACTGTATTACAAGTTTGTTTATCCAACATGGTACAACAGGTTAGGAATCAAGTTCTTCCAGAATGTGGCAAGAACATGCCAGGCTGTCTGAATCCCCAGATCTGTAGCCCTGTCTCATCTTCTATTTACACTATACACTGAAACTCTCAATATGAACCCTCCTTTGGTCACTCTCATCAAGTCTGCACTAAAATGTTAGTTTTCTTAAGGAAAACTTTGTCCAGTCTTGATTGGTTAGCTACAAATTCTACCAAAATAAACTAACACACTGACACAAAGCAATAACAGTTTTTAAAACATTTTATCTGGTAGAGTGTGTGTGTGTATGTATCTATAGGTATATAAACACATACATATAGACATATACATACACATGCATACATACAGTCATGTCTCATTTAACAATGAAGATGCATTCTGAGATGTGTACTTAAGCAATTTCCTCATTGTGTGAATATTACAGAGTGTAGTTACACAAAGATAGCTATAGTACCATTAGGTGATATAATCTTATAGAATCACTATTGTGTATGTGATCTGTTGATCAAAAGAGCTATTGACTGCAAATATGTGTGTGTGTGTGTGTGTGTGTGTGTGTGTGTGTGTGTTTATTTAATCTTCATGACAGTCCTAGAAGATAGTATTCTTATTCATCATCCTTCATGTTGCAGAGGAGGATGAGGCACAGGGAAGCTAGTATATTTCCAAAGGACACATAGCTAGTTTATGGCAGAGGTAGGGTTCAAACTCAGACAGGTTGAGAGATAATCATTTCAAACTACTACCTCACTGCACTTGCTATGTAGCCTCAGTGACTCTCTGGAAACTAACTTGTGAGATCGGTGCATATGAAAAATGGAAAAGAGGTAGTAAACAATAAGAAAGTTCATGCTGTACAACTTCTCATGCATATATAAAACAAACAAAAACTCTGATTTGCTTACACTATAATAAACTTGAAATTTTATTACAGTTCAGGAAAAAAAAATGGTCATTCAAATTCCTGAACTAAATTTTCAAAAAAAAATATTTATAAACATCTGGGCTATTGAAAAGAGGTTTTAACTTTAACTTTAGTTTAACATATTCTACAAAGATGATCAGGAAAGTTGGAGAAAGAAGATTGTGAATGGAAGATAAATGTGTCAAGAGAATAATAACACATCACAAAATTAGATTAGAAAATCTGAAATTCGTGAAAGTTTTGTATAGATGCTTTAAAAATTATGAAGATACTATAGAGATAATGAAAATAATCAGGTTCTATCCTATTTAAGGTTTTTCACATTTGTTGTAAATTCAGGAATGCTTAAGTGGAGTTTTGTGGCAGGAATTATGTCTGATTCTCACTGAAACAAGATGATTAGTATGGGAGATATGGAGAAAAAAAACACCTTTTACTTAGTCAAAAATTTTAAATGTAATCTGACAAATATCAAGAAGTATCCAAATCTACTACTTTTTTTAAAAAAACAAAACATTAGTAGATCAATAGAAAATGAAAGAAGTTCTCATCATAGATATCACTTTATCATATGGACCTAGGGTCTCTGTTCCTGGAAAAGAAACTTGGAAATCTTGTGTTCCATGTGTCACTACAGATTCCACACCTGCTGACCCCTATTTTTTTATAATTTGTTCTTTTTAGATATACAGGACAGTAGAGTGTATTTTGACATATTATACATACTTGGAGTATAACTTCTCATTCTTGTGGTTGAATGTGATGTGGAGTTACACTGGTCGTGTATTCATATGAGAACATAGGAGAGTTATGTCCAGTTCATTCTACTGTCTTTCCTATTCCCATCTTCCCTCCATTCCCTTCATTCCCCTTTGTCTAATCTAATGAACTTCTGTTCTCTCCTACCTACTTATTGTGTGTTAACATCCAAGTATCAGAGAGAACATTTGGCCTTTGTTTTCTATGAGATTGGTTTATTTCACTTAGCATGACAGTATCCAGTTCCATCCATTTACAGGAAAATGCCATAATTTCATTCTTTGTGGCTGAGTAATATTCTGTTGTGTATATACCACATTTTCTTTATCCATTCATCTGTTGAAGAGCACTTAGGTGGTTTTCATAGCTTAGCTACTGTGAATTGAACTACTGTAAACATTGATATGGCCATATCACTATAGTTTGCTTTGGTTTGTTTTAATGAGGTATAACTGCACTATCCACAAATAAAAATTATTCAAGGCTATAGGTGGTTAGAAAAATGAAATTGTACCTGATAAATTTACTCCTAGCTTTAAATGCCAAATTTTCACTGGGAGACCATTTCAGGGGATAATTGATGAAATTCTATTATAGAATTGAAAGTCTTTTGACACAGCACAATGGCTTTGGGGGTGAAAGAAATATTTTCTTTTGCTGGACAGTTGGTGAGCAAGTCTCCTCAGAAGTTCACTTCAATACTCGGGCCATGTTAGCTCAGTGTTCCTCATTCTTATTCTTGGAAGCAGCTTGATTTCAATGTCCCATGAGCTTTGCTCTAAGGTCTGCTAAATTGCCACACTCTCTTTCTCTGAACTATTCTTCCACAGTCAGGGTATGGACTTTAAAAAAAATGCATATCTTTAATGAAAACAGTCTTTGTACTCTAGAATCTTTCCTGCAGCATGACTCTGAACATGGCCTGGTCTTCCATTTCATTTGATTTTTGCAGTCCCAGAAGTACACAGAGGAAGTGTTTTATTTCTCTTTAAAGCACATTGAGAATAAAGTTAATTGGTAATAAAATGCATCAGTTGTCATCTCCCAGCAAAAAAGTGAATAGCTGTAGTGTTTTTCTGATGGTTTTTCTTTAAACTTTTCTTTCCTTACAACTTTTATTGCCTATCAACTAAAGGAAAGAAATACAATCCCAATGCTCAACACCTAAGAACTGGAGGGTTTTGTTAATTCCTAAGAGGTTATGACATCAAATGGAAATGCAAAATATATGTCTTCTCTTTGCATGATCAGTTACTTAGGGCCCCGTCTTCCACGAAGATAGTAAATGGTAGAAACTCAATGCAGTCCCTGAGTTCCATATTGTGCTCTACCACTGTGAAATCTTGGGTAGGTTAGCTTACTATTCTAAGGTTCAGTTTTTCATCTACAGTTAGGGCTGATAGGGAACAGCATTAGCCTCCTAGAGTTGTTTTGAACATTAAATACATTAATATCTGTAAAACGCCTTGCATAGAAGTTCTGAGAAAATGTGAAAGTATATTGCATTTATTCTCAAGTTAACTAACGTATACCTCACTTAAAAAAAAAATGTCCTGTATCTTACTATTTTCAACATTTTAGATTTTAGGCAGAGTTGAAGTTTCCAGGAAGAGTGTATGAGGCAGGGATTTGAGATGGAGTGTATTGGAGATAACCATTGATCTTCAATTCTCTTCCGTTTTTTTAAAATTAATCACATTATACAAAACATTTTACAATCCTGAATTTAGCAAATCAGTAGCAGTCAATGCTAACTTGTATAAAAGGGTAGACATAACAGTGGTAAGACTGTCTGTGCCTCAAAATAATTGTGAGTAAAAAGTGAGATGCAGTCCTTTAAGTAGCCAATAAAATATGAGCAGTATGAACGTGGAGCTGGGATGGGAGCCATATTGGTAACTGCATATGGGGGAACTCTTCACACAGAAGGAGGATTCCAAGCTAGACTTTGCAGAATTAGTAAAATCTGAACAAGGGAAACAAATGATCAGAGCCTTTTTAGGCAAAAGAAAGTAACAGCAAAGAAAATGAGATGTAGCCGGGTGCAGTGGTACACACCTGTAATCCCAGTGGTTGGGGAGGCTGAGGCAGGAGGATTGCAAGTTCAAAGCCAGCCTCAGCAACTTAGTGAAACCTGTCTCATAATAATAATAATAATTATTATTATTATTATTTTAAAAAATGGGATGGGATATGGCTCAATGGTAAATTGCCCCTGGGTTCAATACTTGGTATCAAGAATTAAAAAAGAAAGAAAATGGGATGTAAAAGCAAGTCACAGATATGGGGAACTATGAGTCATTTAGTAACACTGCTTGTTGGAGGTGAAGAGATGATGGACAAGGTCATTTAGAATCATATATTCCAGGAACTTGACCTCCTTATTAAAGAGTTTAGATTTCTCTGTAAGTAAAAAGATAGTTTTGAGCTGAAGAGTGCCATAATTAGACTAATTCTTCAGAGGAAGGTCTGTGGCATTAATATAAAGTATGTATGGGTTGAGGAAATAGATAAGTGAATCAAATCCCAGTTAGAAAGATATTGCACTCATTCGAGGAAAGATTATTAACTTATTCTCTCATTTTTTGTTCTTTATTCACTCATAATTCATTAGTACATAATCACTTCAACCAGGTATTAGGCCCTGGGGCTACCTATGATAAAGATCAAGATCCATTTAAAATTCTTCATTTGTTCAACAAATATGAATTGAGAACTTTCTTGTGCTACATGGGGGAATCAGAGCTGAATTCACCTCAGTCCTTGACCTTGAGTCATGAGGCTAGTAGTGAATAGGACATAGATCTGGTGATTGCAGGCCAGTGCCTTAGAGGCATGAATCAAACACTGAAGTTCACACCAAGTGACAATCTACAGAAGAGAGTACATGGGCTGTCTAAATGACCTTTATTCCCCCTCCCCTCTCCAATAGATCAACTCTGTTCCCTTATGTCTCCCCCTTTCTCTCAAAACGGAGAAGCCAACTCCAAGCCCAGAAATCCAAACACAGATGGATCAATATGAAGGCCAAGAAGCTTGGCTACTTGGGGATTGGGAGGAATCGGAATACCCTGAAATCCTATATGTGGCTTGCTGGGCTTGCATTCCCACTTCTGTGAAGTCTCAAGAGCGTTGGGATGCCATTTTGCATTTCAGCACTGTTACTTCTAAGGTGGTATTTATCTTTCCTAAGCCCGTGACTCTGGGCTGCTGTCAATGAAGCACATACCAGGGCACCATGTTCTCATTACTCCATTACTGAGATTTCATGTGTGTGGATCAACCACTGCTTCAACGAAAATGGTTTGTTTCATTGAAGACATTTTTAAAAATTGTTTATTTTTTCTAATTTGTTATACATGATGGCAGAATGCAATTCATTTCATATTACACATATAGAGCACAAATTTAGAAGGCATATTTTAAAACCTTTTTTTCATAGCTAATGTACTAATAGTGATTTACTCTTTTTATCTACTATAGCAAAATCAGGTACTTGGTAAAATATAAGAAAGCTAAAACCAGATTACATTTGAAATATATAATTTGTGAAAATGTTTTCGTTTAAAGAACGTTGAGAGTGATTGGCTGCATTAAAGGTTCCAAAATATGTATTTTATTATTCTGCCACAACCTTAAGTCAGCTACAATAAATGCAGAGTGAAATTATGACTAGGTAAAATATCTTTTGCTTTAAGGGGACAACATTACATCTCAGCATTACATTTTAATTAACGTAACTTTACTTGAAGGGTGGAGGCGAGAGTTAGCCTCTCTGTTGATAATATTTAGCTTCTTGTGCCCCCAGAGGGGCTGGGTGGGTATAGGTAGGGAGTAAACTGAAATACATAAGATGTTTAGAGGGCACAATTATAGTGCTGTGCCCAGTTTCTCTTGAATCCCTTCTATCTCTTCTGTGAGCTCCTCCCTAGACCTGAGTGGGTTTTTGTGTCCAACCTCTGACACTCATGACTTCTACCTGGGGATCCTCAGGCTACCTGGAATTGCTTTACCCCTAGAAAAACAGTGGCGAAACTGCATGGAAGCTTATAGGAGCATCCTCCTTCTAAAGCAGTGACTTATACCCAGTGACTTTCTACTGCCTGAATATGACAGCCTACTTCCCTTTCTTGGGCTATGACAAACTCTGAGAAATGACATATGCACTATAGCTGCCCTGCGAGGTTAGGCTGAAGCCACCCTTCTTGACATTTAGTCTGAAATCACACCCTTGCTTGGCTGCTTCTCCTCTGTCTGATTCGGTCCTTCCAAAACTCATTCTCTTGAGTGCATTTCCTTAATAAACAGCTTTCCTTTCAGCCCTTGTCCTGGAATATTTCCTAGGGAATGAGCTTGAGGCAGTGCTGCTGTTTAAAACATCTTTCCTGTGCTTCACCTTTTGGAGATATATTCTGAGTTAGTGCATTTTCTAAGTTATGTATTTATACCCTCAGAGGGATACGCATAACAAAATAGAACCTTCCTCCCAAACTAAATGACATGCAGATCCAGTAACTAAAGCTTATGGGAAAAGGAAATGAGGCTGTCTATGTAGATGTTGATTTTTTTTAAAGGAGCCAAGATGCAGTGCCCATCTCTATTTATTTCCTTCTTTTTGCACCCAATGAGTGCAATTTCAAGATGAAGTTTCAAGGCTGCTAAGACCAAGCTCTGGCTAGAGCCCCAGTTCCTACAATTAAGATACTAAATTAGGAAGATAGAAAAAGAGACCTGGGAGAAGAACGTACTGGAACCTGAAGATTTTAATGTGTTTGATTTAGAGACATGCACAACAGAGGGGTAGAAGAATCCATCTCTGTCTGAGATATCTATACAGTGTGACCATTGGACCCTGGAACTGATCTAGCTGCCGTTTCTGTTATAGATATGATATTTAGAGAATATCAGAGAGTCAGAGAAAATCCACTAACTATTTATTAACACCAAGCATGGTCATTTTCTCCTAATTTTCGATAAATGGTAATAAACATAACTTGTAAAATCCATCCAATGGCCTTAAATAAAATGGAACAACACCCCGTAGACCAGAGGCAGACAAGAGGCAGAGAAGACCTCTGAACATGATTTATAACAGGAACCAGAGAAAATTTAGAAGACTGTTTATCATACTTAATCTGATTTAATAAGACATTGCTTTTGGCAAACAGGAAAAGAAAGCCACAAAATAGAACAAGCTGAGATGAAGGGACAACAGGATGAGATGAAAAGAAGACAGGATGTGAGTCTAAGGCAGCAAGCTGTGATGAAACGCAAGTTCTTGGCCAGATAACCGAGGTGCCCAAGGAGACCAGGACAATTTTGAAATTAAAATGATTCTTGAGGGGCTGGGGTTGTGGCTTAGTGCTAGAGCATTCACCTAGCACATACAAGGCGCTGGGTTCCATCCTCAGCACCACATAAAAAATAAATAAATAAAATAAAGGTACTGTGTACAACAACAAAAAATTTCAAAAGTGATTTTTTTTAGTAACCCCTCCACACACACACACACACACACACACATACACACACACACATACACACACACAAACTCCATATAACATGTGGGAGGGAAAAAAGAAGAAAGTGATAGGAGATGTACAGCACAAATGAAGGTGATAGTAATCAAGAATTACAAATTTCTTGAAGGAAACTAGATTCACTGAAATAGAAATAGTAAATAATGATCTAATTGAAGAAACTTATCTGGAGGATTGAAAAGGAATGGGTGGGGGAGTATAAATGCTGATTATAGAGACAGATTGTGATCTGAGGAAAATTATTTAAAAGACAAGTAGACATATATCCTGGTGCTATTTTGAAATTTTAAGGAAAAAGACTGATAAGCATCTAGAGAGATAAACATACACTTCATCTATAAAGCAATTGAGATGAATTTGACCCCACAGAATACTTTGTGACATTTGATGTCAAAGGACGATGAAGCTAATTTATAGATGCTTTCATTCATTCAACAAATATTAAGCTCCTAGCACCATGTTAGGTACAGAAAATAAATCAGTATAAATTGTTAGAACCTAAAATTATGTGTGTATAAAATTGAAGGTAATTCACCATCATAATTACATAGGACCATTTATGAAAAGATATAAAATTGTATTTATATCTTTTTGTTTCCATTTGTACATTTATTTATACATGAGTCTCTGTTAGAGTCTAGCTCAGGACCTTCAGATTCAGAAGGTCTAGAGGTAATTCAGAAGGTCTAGATGTCATCCCCCAAATTTGCATTTCTAGGAAGTTCTCAGGGGATGGTGATATAGCAAACCTGTGGTTTACATTGGTTTACATTTTTTAAAGTTTGGGAGAAAAAAGAAAAGAACAATTCTACAGTAGGGGTATAATTTCTTAACTGTAGGGTCTGAAATAATATATTTGAAGATTATTAATATTTCAAGTAGGTTAAAATATCACAATATTGCACAGATAAATCAGCATGTAAAATTTCACACATCACATCCTTTAACTCTACAAAGAGAAACAGTAAAAAATGGAAGAGATGTCAAATAAACAAAGATTGTTCAAAAATTTTAAAAATTTGTTAATAGTGATTGTCACTAGGCCATATACTTACACTTAAATTTTATTTTTATCTTTATACCTTTCTGTGATTTTTTAAAAATGGTCATGCATTATTTTTATAATGAGGAAAGATGGTAAAAATTTCAAAAGATCCAGCTCAAATGTTGTCTCCTTGGCAAGACTCCTACCAGTCCATGTCCTTAAGCAGAGGCCAGCTGTGAATTCCATCATCATACCATGAAAATACTCAGGCTTTTCTATCATTCATTAAAAGTTGACTATGCATGCTAGTATTTTAAAGACTCTGAAATACCTGAATGTTAAAGAAGAAAAAATTAATGTTGCTTCTTCTAGCATTATTCAAACTTACTTGTCCAAAGAACCAAGTAGATCATTTATTAATGTTCTGTGGAATAATTTGTTCATGTAGTGAAATTATCCACCCTTTGGCATTTATTGAGTGGATAAATAAATAAATGAATTCAATGAATCAATGAAGCATTGGCTAAATATATTGAACCTTTTTATTCATTAATATTTTCCCTACCAATAAGCTTAAACCAAGAGCTTCCTTTCAAACTCCATTAGCATTTTTATTTTGATGGGCTTATACTACCCATTCTCTCAACTCTTCAAGGAAACCAACTTTCTAAGATGCCTTCTGGGTTCAAGGTACTCTGGGAGATACAAAGGTCTTTTATTTTACATAATCCACTTTTAGCCCAGTTTGAGTTCATTACTTCTTCACTTATCCCAGCCTTCAACATTTTAAAAATTACTTTTCATATATGATTGTGTATCTACAGATACATTGCTTAAATATAACCACGAGTGATCATTTCATTCAATATGGGTGAAAAGTGACAGTGGGAGAATCCAAGCATCCTCTCACAGAAATGTACAAATACCAGATGGAGTTTTCCTGCTTTTTTTGAAAGTTGATGACACTGTATTTCCAAACAAATATTGCATGCCAAAAATAAGAGCCCATCTGGAATTTTATAATTAATTATTTTCTCTGCCAAAGAATCTTTTTCCCACTGTAAAGTGGATACATTCTATTTCATTACTACCTCAGATCATGGGATTTCTTGTGGCTCCCTATGTTTTGCAACTATGTGAGTTATCTAAAAATATGAAAAAATGTTTTGAAGTATTTGGTAGCTTAGCAACACAAATAGTATGGAATGCTCCCATATATAAACAGTGTGCTTCCCAGCACACATTGTACACGCACACACATACATACCACTAGAGATGACCATAGAAACAGAAGTCTCTGAAATAAGAGAAAATTTACTAACATAATTTAAATCCTATTCTTTTCATATGAATATTACAAAATGCTTTTCTTCCAACACTGAACATATAGCTAGTTTCCAAAAAAAAATTGTTCAGAAATATGGCAATTAAATTATGTGATTTTTGAAGGAGAAGACTTTAGAAATTGATAGAATTAAAGATGGCCATTTTATTATATAAACTATGTTTTAAACTGTCTTATGAGTACAATTACTTCCCCTTAAAGAATATAAACATTTCCCCCTGTGATGAGTCAAATGTTTTAATATGGAATACCATTTAAAAAATCAGATCCCTTTAAAAAATATTATTAACTCTCTTTAATAAACATAGAAAGTAAAATATAATCAAGTTTCATTTACAGTGAAGATCAGATCACTTTGTGGATTATAAGAGGATAGAATGGAATTCTATCTACTTATTATGCTTCAGTACTGGTTCTTGTAGCTTGAAGGCAACACATATATCTCACCTGTGGGCCACATCTTTTTGTAATTAATAAAATAATGTATATTTGAATGAAAAGCATTTGAGGTCTTTTGTAACAGAAAAAATAACAAAACAAAAACATTGCTTATTTTGTAGGTATGATGATTAACAATGTGCCTTGCACAATTCTAAGTGATTTACATATTGCCTTAGCTTTCCATTACTGTAACCAAATACCTGAGATAATCTGCTTAGAAAACGAACATTTATTTTGGCTCATGGTTTCAGTCCGTGATTGATTTGCCCCATAATTTTGAGTCTGTGGTGAGGCAGTACATTGTAGTGAGAGTGCATGGAAAAACTTTTCACCTAATGAAAGAAATATAAAAGAAAGACAGGAAGAGATGAGACTTCTACTATTTTTGAGGGTACGCTTTCAGTGACCTAGTACCTCTCCTTAGGCCCCGCCTCTTCAAGTTTTTACCACCTCCTAACAGTACTATGGATTGGTTCCCAAGTATTTAACATGCGGGCCTTTGGCAGTTACTTATCCAAACCATAGAACTTTTACTATCTCATTTAACCTTCAAAAAACAGTCAAATGGATTGTTCAGTTGGTACTATAATTATCTCCCATGTACCAAAGAGGAAACAGAGGTACAGGAGGGGTTAATAATCAATATCTAACATCAAACCTTTTATCTTTATTTCAAGTGCTTGCTCAGAGTTCTTTGCTGGTTGTTTGTCAAACAATGACATATATTGAGGCAAGAAGCAGATATCTACATATGCATATTCTTAGAAAATGTACTGATGCATTTCATGAGATAGAATAGTGTTAACTGATAACAAAAAGGAGACTGTGTAAAATTGCTTTTCTTGCTGAACATGATTCAGTTACTGAACTGTAGCATTGCCATTCTCAATTTTCAGAGCTGCTGGCTTTAGAATATTAGAAATACAACTTGTTGAATGACTTTTGTTTGCTTTCATTGGTCAGGAGTGTTCCAGGAAAGAAATGAAATATGCATCGCCTGATGGGCACCCTGGCATTCCTAAACAAACTAAGCATTGCTGTGACCCCTTCTGCTATTTTCTGTCATGCAAATACTCACAGCCGATGATTTTCACTTCTTCCCAATCTTTTGATTGTTAAGGAGTAGCTGAAAACATAATTCCTATCACAAATGTCTCATATTTGAAAATATATTGAAAAGAATGAAACAAATACAAAAACTTCAAACAGGGTAGGCCAAAAAGATCACATTTGCAGGACAGCTCTTCTCTGGAAGTCACCTTGATCTGCAAGGAAGAAGCTGTATTGTGGATGCCACAGTCACCTGTATCAGAGGACATCACCCCCTGGGAATGTTCCAGAAGTTCACCTCAACCACTTGCCCTCTCCTGCTCCACAAAACCCAGGAGCGGCTGATTTTCCCTTCAACCCACCCTTTATTGTACTTGGTTTCAGGTTACTTGGGTGTAACATTGTTAGAACATTTAATGATTTATCCTGAGTTATGAATTGTCTTCATGGAGGGTCTGTTATTGCATAAGAAAAATATCCAAAGATTTTTCCATATGCACACCTCCCAGCTCAACTGCATGCTCCTTCAACCCATTCTTATCCATCATGAGCATAAAAAGCCTTGGAGCACAATCCCAGATCAATCTTTAATCAAAACCATTGCATGTTAAAAATATAATTCCTTTAGGGGAAGGCACTCTTGAGACATAAACTATACACCAAAATAGTTTAATTTGTGTTTTTCATCTTAAAAGTGTCACTTAAAAATTGAAAGATTTTTTTTTTGGGGGGGGGAGGGAATTTCTGAGGAAATTCTTAGAAAAAGAAAAAGAAGAAAGACAAAGTCAAGGGTTTTATAAGGCCATTGATTTCACACTTTGAGCTGGGAGAGAATGCAAGAGCAGGTCTTCCTGTGAAATAATATTCAGATGCATGTTTGGAAAGCAGAGCATTGTAGAGTATTGCCTTGTCTACCAGTCATCAGCTCTCTTCTATCCCACTCTCAACAGTCTTCCAGGAAAGGAATCAACAGAGCTACCAGCAAGAATGCTGTAGTTTGATACATCTGAGCCAGGACTATTTCTATTACTTTCAAAGATGTAGAGAAGGAAAGATACATATGAACTGACAAAACACCATCCTAGCACTCTCAATTCATGTTTTATCCCATTTTTCAATGACTGATAACCAACTTGGGTTGGTTAATTTATTTATTCAATGATGACCATGTGCCATATTCCAGACACTTCTGCAGCTGGTTAGGACATTGTAGTAATTTTGCACTTAACTGAACCTTCAGCCAGAATTTATCAGTACAAAAATTCTTATATATTTAATCTTTACTCCTTCAGGGAGGAGCCTCTAATACCAACTATATAATAGCTAGATTTTAATATCATATTTGTGCTTTTTTACTTCATTGCTATTTATTGAGGGTTTAAATTGTACTAGTTGTTTTCAAGATAGGTAATATTTTAAAATTCTTATTTATATCATAATTTGTAAAACTGAAGCACATTTCTAAAACATAGTTCCTTAATTTGTCTTTGTCATTTTTAAATATATACGTATTTAGACATATATGTATAAATTTGCATTGTACACAGAAGCCCAGCTGCATAACATCACATCGCTTATGCAACTCATCTGTATTGTAATAAAAAATTAACTCTCTGAGACTAGGTAACCATATATACAAAGTGGGATCAATAATACTTATAAAAGTGTTATAAGATTTAAATGAGATAATCTATAAAAAGTATTACTACAGGGTCCAGCATAGAGTACATACCTTTTAGTTTTGTAAGTTTGGGATGTGTACTTTGGGTGCTAGATCATTTTGTCTACTTGAAACCAGGAAGCTTTAGGTCCCTGCAGAACCTGGCTAGCAGAAGAATTGGATGGTCACTGCCCAGACCCCTCAAAGCTTCACGGTACAATATCTCCTAATGAACTGGTAGCTCTGGCAAGTCAGTTCTGGAAATATAATGCCATGCTTTGGGGCTAGACACAAGTCAATTCCATCATTTCTGAAAAAGACGAGCATCTTTAAAAATCAATCCCAGAATGTCTGATGTTATTGAAACTCTTGCTGTTTTGCTTCTAGAAGAGGATGCTTTAGGCAGCAGGAGTTTCCTTTAGCCCTGTGTTTTCATACTTTTCTTCCTCATAAGGACAGAAAGCAGGCTTTCTTGGAGCTATCTTTTTTGTTGTTGTTTCCATGTGTAATTTATGCCCATGGGGAATTCCAGGCTTCCTGTTCATCCACAGAAGAAACTGACACGAAATGAACAAGAGGGAGGTTTATTATCCCATCACCAGCAGTTTAGAGAAGCAAACTTAAATTGTATTCCAAAATTGCATCTATCTTTTATATTGTACCGGTTAAATGGTTTAAGTATCTTTGTGCATAGTAGAGAGGAGAGCTTTCAGGACCATCCAGGGATCGAGTTATTAATGTGATATAAATATGTCAGAAAGAAAAAAATGTCTGGCTTGTGCTACTATGTGTATTTTTGTGTGTTTGAAAACATGTCCAAGGTCATGTTTCTAAAGTCAGGACTTGAGAACAATGATTTCATTACCTCTGCATTTATTCCCTTTTCACTACGGAATCCTGTCATTCTCTAAACAGTCATTCTTTGTGATCTTGGAATTTTTTTATTTATTTATTTTCTGGTGTTTTTTTTTTTTTTTTTCTTTTTCTTTTGTCCTTTCAGGATGAGCCATCACCTCACCTATTTTTTTTTTCCTTCTGCTGAGCAATATTGTCCCTGACCCTTTTGTTAAGTCACAATAAACTAGGTAAGCAACGAGAAGGCCCCAGACACAAAGTCCTTTATTGATCTGAAAACCACACTGTGCTAACCTTGCCTTAAATCCTGTAGCATAAAACTTGAACCACTAATAAAAAAATTTAAAAAAGGAAAGAAAGAAAACCAAAGCCAACATCATAACATTTGACAAAATTCTACCTTCCTAGAATAAGAATTTCAGTTATGCATTGGGTATATTTGGCAAAATGCATCCTTTGGTGATTTCATTGTTGTCCTGAATATTATAGAGTATACTTACACAATCCTAGTACCCTCTTATACACTTAGACTTTATTAATACTCCTAGGGAATCACCATCATATATATGGTCAATCATTGACCGAAATGTCAGTACATGGCATATGACTATATTGTTAATTATGGTGACTTTTGCATCTAACATTTCTCATTCCTCCCTGCCTCCATCCATCTCTCTCTTTCTCTCCTTGCCTCCCCATTCTCACTCCTTTTATTTTGAAATAAACACTGTCTATTTATTTTGAAATAAGTAATTATAATGTTTCCAATATACTGTGAAAATTTCAAAGCTCCTAAAGTATTAAAGATTATTATAACGAACCTCCACATACTTTTCACTTAAATTCATCATGTCTCAAAGTGAAATATTTTCCCTGTTGTACCCCAAGGTATATAAATACAGATCAGGCCAGCATTATGGTTTTTAGATTAAGTGTTGCAAATTTAAAAAATGCTATATTTCTCCTTAAATTGCATTATAATAGAAGGATATTTTAGAAAAAACAGAAGTAAGGGATTGTTTGTCAAGAATTGTGTGAGTTTTAAAGTTATCTTGGTGATCTGATAAAAGTGTAGTAAGTGCTAGTAACATCGTAATGGACATAAATGATCTTGTCCTCTCTTACCTTGGCACCATTTATAGTCAGGCAGCATAAAATGCAATAATCTTAGGAGAAAATCAAATAATGCAGATTGTGCCATTACAGTGAAGGATGCTAACAGCAGGTGGTGGTGGAGGCCAAGGGAGGAAGGGAGCTAAGCCTCCACAGTAGGAGGTGAGCAGCCACTGCAGGGAACAGCAGATGCATCAGCCTCAAGGCAGCATGGTAGGGAGGGAGTAGGAGAGCAGCATGAGTTTGGGTGTAACGTTTAAGCCATCCATGGCCAGGTGGTGGTATCTGTCCTGCACTATTTCACAGAATGCATAACTATTTCAAATCCACTCTAATGAAGTTGATGGAAAAGTTATAGAATAAGAGAAAACAAGAAAAGAAAAAGGAAAGTTTTGAAAGCTCATATTCATCTTCTCCATTGTCTGTACCTTAATCAGAAATAAGCTTTCTTTCTATCACACACTGTAGGTTTTTTTTCGTGACAAGCACACTGCATCAAGACTTTACCCGTGTCATGTGCGAAGTGGCCATTTCTCTATTGGGCTTGTGTATCCTCTTAAGAGATAATATGTGTCACATTTGTCTTTTTCTCCTTCCTAGCACCTAGCTCAGAATCCCAAAAAGGATCTCGCTGAGCATTTGTTAAATCAATACCAATATTTTTATATTTATATCCTGCCTGGTTTCCAAAAAGACTGAACAGGAAAAGGAATTGATTTTCAGGAACTGATAAATGAGTGCACTGCTCTGGGCACGGGGAGTGCACATCCTGTCTCCAGGTGTGAAAACTGGGGGGCAGAATGGGGTTTTCAACCTACCACCTTCATACCTGTGCTTGCTTATTGATTTAACAAAATGCTGATGACAAATTCTCTGTGCTCCGATAGGCAAATGCTGTGCAGACTCTCAGCATTATCTTTCTTAATGGTCTATTATTTCTCTGTAGACAGTCCCATGGTTGAATCAGTGTTGGCAAGCTGCAAAGAGGTGGACATGACACTGTAATAGAAGACGACTATTAGGTCCCATTATTACATCAAGGGAAGGAAAATGGAACGAGCATACTGGTCTATTGCATTAACTGCCACTCAGGTTGTTGCAGGGCAAGCTCGGTGAATCAGCCCTCCTGTGCTCCTCTTTAAAAAGCCATTCTCCCCCTTTCTGCATACCCTCTTCCTAGGCAATTTTTGGTGCTCTCAACTGACCGATTACCTGGCATATTAGCTTTTTAAAATATGACACAAGTTCACCAATTCCTTCCAACTCATAACACTTTGAAATTGTGACTCCAAATTATTCCTGTAAAAATAGCTGATCTTTATGACTCCTAAGAGATTTCTTATTTTAATCTGAAACCTTCAGAAATGGTTCAGTTTTGTGGAAATGATGGGGGAATGTCTGCCCTTAGCAGTTTTTGTGTTCAAGGGCAAATCAACCTCTGTGCTTGCTAACTTTAATTTTCCAAGGGTTATGAGACTTTAATTTGATTCTTTATCCAGTGTGCATAAAATGTTCACTGGAATTTGCATAATACATTTATTGTATAATCACTGTTCACATTGGTTACCTGCTTCATCAAATGAACATTACTTCTTTAAAAGGGATGTATTAATGTAGGGCCAATTTGAACTTTGTAACTAAACAGAATTAGGTATATCTCTGATGGACAAACATAAAAGAGAAAGGGAAGGGGAGACATATTCTCATTCTGAAATAGGCTATTATGTAAAAATAGCCTGATGCTGTATTTTCAAATATTCATTTTTCAAATACAAGCAGAAGGAGGGGTCCTGTCTTCAGAAATATAAAGATGTGTTATGTGGAGAAGGGAATACACTTGTATGATTTGTCTTGGCATATATTCAGGAGAAGTGGATTAATTAGGGACCTATATTTTAGCACATGCTGAGTAGGGAAGAGGTAGAGAGAGAGGAAGCCTTAGGCACGAGGCCAGGTGTTTTAAATGCTTTCAAATTCATTCACTGCCCAGAGCCAACATATAATTTGGATATTCTTATCATTACCCTTACTTTGATTGAGTGTTTTGTGCCTAAAAATTTGTTATCAAATAGCAGAGCGAGGAGTTGAACCCAGATGTTCAGATGGTGATGTCTTTGCTTTTCTACAACATCAGCTTTCTGTCAAAACCCTTGTCTAGTTGTGGGCTGCCGCAGGAGACTGTGTACTTTCTAACATTAGAACTGGCTTAAGTGGAGCCTGAAGAGGTGTTTGGCAAAGAGACTATTGGGAGGTTTTAAGATCAGATACAAGTTGAGAAAGATGACTTTTAAGATGCCCATTTCTCCCTGTTGTTAGATGAGAATGGCGGGTGTCATCCAGACTCCAAGAGTGGCTTGTTGCTCTCCGGGGCATCTTCATTTTAGAGTACGTATGGGTCACCTGAGGATCTTACTAAACCGCAGAATATAATATACTATAACCGTAGACTATAATAGAAAGATTCAATAGATGTGGGTGGGGCTGGAACTCTGCATTTCTAACGAGCTCCCACATGATGCCAGCTGCCAGCGTTGTTAGTTGGTTTCCAGATCACACTTAGAGTAACAAAGTGGAAAACCTCTCCTGTGAGGTCCCAATGGTCTCTGCTTGCAGAAGTGTTTCCCTAATGATCCAAGTCTTCACGTTTTTTAGGGCAATGTACATAAACATCCTAAACAATACAGTTCCCTAAATTGCATCTCAACCCACATGTTCTGAAATAATATTCCCTTTATACAGTGAAGATGCTGCCTGGTCGGGGCAGGGGAATCTCAACTGTAAGTCATGAATTACTAGCTATTTAAAGTGACACAAATGAATTGGTAGCATCATCAGGCATACCCATTTACAAATTATAGTGAAGTTTCCACAGGAAAAACATGGTTTTGATGGTTGGAAACAAAACAAAACAAAACAAAAAACTCCATTTTCAACTTATATATAAATGGTATAATGATATTACTATTCAAATTTTTAGTATCCCTTTTGAATCAGAGATCTCTAGTTTTGTCTCATAATGTCTTGATGTTTGTCTGAAATTTATTTGACATAGTTCCAACTTATTTATAGTGAGAAGGAAAATCGGTTTCCAGTCCTCTGTATTTCAGGAGGTGGGTATTTGAATTTAATTAAACAAACTTCTGATATTTTTGATTTGTAATACATCAGAGTCCATTTTAGAAACAAATTTGAATGAAACAAAAAGCTTGGGAAAAATCACTTTCTGAAATTTAGACTTTGCGGTCATTATCTATTTCTACATTATCAATTTTTTAAAAGTTTCCAAATCTTAGAACAAAATCGGTTTTGTAAGTTAGGAACCATTTGGCTAAAGCATACTGAAGAGCTCAGAAATCTTTGAGAAATAGACAGAGTGCTGAAACTATTACATTGACAAGATCATAGAGATCCATATGTATTGAGCAAGAAAAGCAGCCATATGTACAACTGAGAGAAAAATCAGATGATAAAACTGCATTGTGGTTAAAGATGAATAAAATTTAATCACCAATTTATTTGTCTTTGGGCTATGACATCGTACCTCATTTCTCTCTGTATTGGCTAAAATTTTTATAATGAACTGTTTAACTTTTAAAATTAGAAGAAAACAATTACTATTTATTTTTAGGGAAAAGATGGATCATTGGAAAGCTATTCACAAAAATCACAATTTTTTTTGATATCAGGAATTATATTTTACTATTCTATAAATCCCTGTTTCTAATTAATAGAATAATGAGAGCTTAAGAATTGATTCTAGTTGCTTTTTCAATGGGGCCATGAGAAGGAATTATAGGACAGTTCATAGGAAGTTAAACTAAAGCACCACAAGTTTTATTGGAAGTAAACTTACCTTTCTCTGAATGCTCTTTTATTTTGCTTGATTTTTTTAAAACCACATGTTTTGGTCAGCTTTTCCACTTCTATGACCAAAAGACCTAACAAGAACAACTAGAGAAAGAAAAGTTTATTTGGAGGCTCACAGTTTCAGAGGTCTTAGTAGATGTCTGACTCCATAGATGTCTGACTCCATTCCTTGGGGTCTGAGGTAAGGCAGAATAACATGGCAGAAGAGTCTGGTAGAGGAAATTGGATCAGGACCTGATCACCAAGAAGCAGAAGAAGTCTCCACACACCATGTACAAAATACATACCCCAAAGGCATGCCCCCAATGATTCATTTCCTCCTACTCCACCCTACCTGGCTACTATAGTTACCATCCAGTTAATTCTTATCAGGGGCTTAATGTGCTGATTAGGTTAATTTTCATAATCCAATAATTTTGCCTCTAAACTTTGTTGTATTCTCTTACACATAAGCTTTTGGAGGATATCTAATATTTAAACTATAACACCATGTGCACATGTTAGGATAAATTGCCTGTGTATACAGTTAACATTCTAAAAATTCTAATAAAAGCTTAGAACTGTGTTTTGCATGTCAGATAGAATGGAGAAAAATAATAGGAGTCCAAAAAGCCACTATGTCTCATAGTGACAGGAACAGTATTAGTGGATATTTAAAAAAAAAATGGAATAAGGTCTATAAATTTGGAACGGAGGAGCATATTCAATAAAATATGCTCATAAATTGGGAAATGCACAACTGAGTTTAACAGAACCTTTCATAACACTTAGAATTGAATTTTGTCAAAGGGTTATAAGAAGGAAATTATGGAAGGAGCCCTTTCCCAGGAAAATAATGATATTCAAAAACACATGGGCCTTGTATGAACATACACAGAAGTGACATATTGGTAGTTGGACTCTTTAGAATATAGAGGGTGATAATCAGGCATGCATGTGATGCATGCTTTCTCAAAGGATTATCTTATATGTGGGATTTGCTTTTTCTGCCTTTCTCACTGAGCTACCTAGTGCATCCTTTTGGGTGAATGACTGGTTTAACTGCCTAGATCCATCCTCTGAAGATTATGGGTAGTGAGGAATGGGGTGTTTCTGAATTAGGCAGGAGTACAGACATGCTTCCCAAGTAATTTACTGGGGCCATGATTGTGTATGTGGATTAAAGTACCTGGGAAGAAAGTAGGTGGTCCTCCAATTGTTGCTCACACACCCAGGTCATTATTTCTGTTTTTTTTTTTTTTTTGCATGGAAGAATAGTCCTACCCATCAGCAAAGCTGGAGCAAAGAGAGGGAGGGGAAGATGGGGCAGCTGGAATTAAGTCTTAGTTAGGTTTCCCTACCCTACTGTGGGCTGGGGATTGTAAAGCTATAATTAAAGTATTTAGTTATAGCTTGCTTCCGTCATACTTACAAGCTCAGTGGAATTGTTTTATCAATATCCTGGGCTTGCTCCTGTAGTCATCATTACACACTTGCTTCTTGGGCTGTTTTGATGGAAGAGACACATAGGACCCATAGTTCCCACAGACATATATTTTATTAAAATCTTTGAACATTGCCTGATAGCTTAGGAATCTTTGCTAGATGCTTCCTAGAGGTTAATCTGCCATTTACAACCAAGTATGCTGCTACTTGAAAACACAATATTGTAATAAAATAGTGGTTAGTCCAGATGAAGCCTTTGGCAAATCAGTGTTTCTTTAATCTCAATAAAGCATAGTGATTGCACTAAGCCCATAAATAATGATCCTGATCCTAATTTTGACTTTATTCAGTATAAAGAAGCAATTTGTCTCATTTAAAAATCATTTGAACAGGGTGAGGAGGGAAGTGAGATTTGGGATTTGAATTTGTGTTTAGCTTAATAAGACATTTTGTGCAACATAAATGGAATGAGAAACTGTCCCATTTTCAAGTGGCATACTACTAAGTACTTTGCTCTCTAAGTTTATCTGTTTTTGTAATTATTTTGTCCTGCCAGGAAATTCCATTTGAGATCTCTTCCTTTTTCTCATTCCTCACTTTTGCTATTTGTGCACTAAATATACTGAGTTTTACTTCACCTGAAAAGAATCCATTGCCATTTTAGAATACTGGCACTTTCTTTCTACTCTTATGTAGTGTTGATCCTCTCTGTACCTTGTATTTAAGTTAATTCATTTCATCTGTGCATACAAACTGAGAAAGAATAATGCATACATATATACATCATTTGGAATGTGGATAATTTTACCATCATGCCACATATGGAAGGGAATCTAGCCCAGATATTCAGCTTTGTTGAATAAAACTACACATGCAAAATTATGCATAATATACTATATGAAAATAGTTCAATAACATGAAGACAGTTTTGATGGTGTTCTATTTTGCATATACCTCTATATCTTTTTTAAAAATATTTTTTGGTTGTAGTTGTTAATGGACATTTATTTTATTCATTTATTTTTTATGTGGTGTTGAGGATCGAACCCAGTCCCTCACACATGCTAAGTGCCCCACCGCTGAGCCACCACCCCATCCCATACCTCTATATCTTAAGCCCTGTGTGTAAGAGGACCCTCCAGTGTATTTAAATTTCTTTACCTATTATACTAGACCATAAATTCTTTGAATTTATGAAAGGACCATGGTTATATTTTTCTTTGTTTTCCTTACAGCATCTAGGGCACCATTTTTTCTTCCACGTAATAGATACTTATTAAATTTAATAATGATAATAACAGGAGAGTTATATGATATTTCAAAAGTGTCCATAATAGCAGGGAAATTCTATTCCAAAAGCTGATATCTTGTTTTAGTGTTTCTGGCATTAGAAAATCAGAATGTTTAATGCAATTAAGCTAGAATATCTGGGGAATATAGTGAAGCAATATAGTGAACATTGCATCCATCTCATTTGCCTACATTTGTTAGGTGTCTGAGGCACACTGTAGCCCTTTTTACAGGCAGTATGTATGCTCTTTCATTGTTATAAAATCATTGGATCCTGTGTTCTAAGGACATTTCAAAGCATACATAATTTCAAATTGTAATGATTTAGTGTTGTTTTGTTGGTGCTATTATTAAAACAAACAACATTTCTTCTTTTTTCTTCTCCAAAATAATCTGTGTTGGCTCTGGCTTTTGCATTCTACCACAGTTTGTCTTTTGCCTTAGTTTTTCATAGCTCCAAGGTGGACTCATGATTCTTTTATTGGTTCCTTTGTCACATCCAAGCTTCCCCTTAATGGTCAATTACAGGAAATGGATGCAAAAGATACCAAAGAAATGATTAGGTTTTCTGTATAATTTTATAAGTAAAAAGTAGCAGTGACACTATCAGTGTTATCTTTTGACCACCATCTTTGGAAAATGGAAAGTCCAATAATCAATGAGAGATTCGGTAATCACTCAATAGTTAAGGGATACAAGAGAAATCCATGAAAAATACCAAGGCAGGGAGGCAGCCAGATGCCACCAGACTCCCAGGCACTGTGCATACCCTACTCTCCTCCTCTTGCAGGCTGCTCCTCACCTCTGATACTCAGTCTTCCCATTTTGAGCCCAGACAGCAGCCATAGCATACTGGGAAGTCTAAAAGATGGAAGGGGGAAATTGATGGAAAGCCAATTCTTAAACATCTTCAACTGTTAAATTTGAGTAGAATTTCAGTTGGAATTATAATTCTTAGCCAATGTGCTCACTTATTCTTTTCAGAAATCACATTTGACTCACAGCTGGATCATCTTTGAAAGAAGTTGGGTGTTAGACCAAACCATCTGCGTTTCAAGTGGGCTTTTATGGCAGTCATTCTGAAGAGGAAGAACAATACAAATGTGAAATTCAGTGTGCAGTTACACTTTGAGAGCAAGGCTTCCTTGGCTGGCTCTAGATGCCACTGGAAATCTAAAACAGGAGTTCTGGTTTTATCATTCCTCTCCTTACACACATGCAGCAATCCCAGTGTTGGTAAATAAATAATCAGTTTAAACAGAGAATTTAAAGAGTCAGCAGCAACACAGCTTATTACAGAATAAGCTATAAAAGATAGTAAAGAGCCTTTGAACGAAATTCTAAGTGGATTGTCACATAATGGTTCAATTGGGTGGCAAAGGTCACAGAGAATATGTTAATGCCGATTGCATAAAGGAAACAAAACAAGAACCCTCTTGCAATTATATATTTATATCTACATATGCATACATGCATATACATACGTGTATATATTCATACACATGTATACATGCACATATCTATTTATGCATATTTATATATTTATCTTTTTTTTCTGAAGTCACTTGGCTAGTAGTGCGACAAAAATAGCCAAACGTTCAATTAACATACAAGGTTTAAAGCATTTCAGGAAAGCATTGATTCGATCTGTCAATGGAATGAGTGCGTTTGGTGAATGACCTAATTATCACAGAGTCGGTTCTTTCCCACTGCTCCACTTCCTGCTAATTGCAGAACTGCTGGCCTTCTCCCCCTGACAAGGAAGAAAAACAAGGACAGGGGTGTGTGGAGAAAACAGTGACATTTCGTTTTAATTCATTTGAACTTGCTGCCAAGCTTAATTACATAATTGGGAAAGTGATACGGGTGGGCTTGCAACCACGTGGGCCCAGGGTTTCCAATGGTTAGCATTTGCCCATGTTCTGTCGGGGATTTTAGCAGTGACCATAAAGCATTATTAGCCAAGGCTGAACTAATCTCCCTACCCTTCTCCTCGCCAGATGTAGGTACAGAGGTTCCTGTTCCCAGACTTGATTATTTGTCATTAAGGAAAGCAAATTGAAACCAAATTGAAGTTGCTTTATTCCTCAGTAAATGCATCATTATTCTCTCGAGGCAGCCTCGTATTTCATTTTGTTTTCTTCTGATTGTGATGTAGTATCTGCTGTCACGTAAAACTTGGGAATGCAAGGTTTATTTCCAGAATGGGAGTATTTTTTTCAGGGTTGCTTTAGATATTTTTTACCTCTGAACTTGCATTTTAACTAGTGAAAGTATTTATGAAAGTCACTTAACTCGGTGGACTACTTCAGACTTGGTGACTTATCCTTTATTTGTCATTTTGTTCATGGAGTCTTTACTCCTCTCTTGGCTTGGAGCCATCAGTACAGATGTTTTGGATGAAGGGCCCTCTCTCTTTCCTGGCTGGCTTTATGACTCTTGAGATGTACACTTTATTCAAAGTTCAGCCATAAGTTCCCTCTTTCAGAGAAGCTCAGGGTGTCTCATGTCCTTGCAGAAATTTCTGCTGTTTGGATAGGAGTTCAGCTCTGGAGATCATCATCTTGATTGTGTAATATCCTGTATAATGTGTGGGTTGGAAGGAAAGTGAGGAAGTTAGAATGAAGTCACATTAGAATAAAGAACAAGAGTCACACAGTATGGGGCTGCCTTGCTGGGCAAGCATGGCTACACCATAGCCATGACATTGCATTAATATTATTTTTTATAATCAAGAATAATTAATAGACATTTGTATCGTTAATCACCATGGTAGTCTGAAAAGTAATCTAACATCTTTTAAACATGCTTTGAGTTTATTTTAACAAATACTTATTAAGTACTGGCTATGCATTAGGTACAGTCCCAGTAACAGAGAGAATAGCAAAGAATAACACCTGGTAACCAAGAGTGCACTTTGTTCTTCTTTCTAGTTCTTGGGAGGGAAGGCACAGTGCTTTCATATGATCATCTGTGTCCTAGATACCCTCCCTACCCCTCTACCTTCTCAGGAATGTAATTTTATGAATTACCCCATTACTTTCTGAAAGATTTAATCTTTTATTATTGGCTTGATCTTTCCAATACATATTCAAAAGTGTGAAGAACAGAATCTTTCTTATAATAGGTGTTCAATAAATATTTGTTGTTCACATTGGAACAAGGTAAGAATATTTCCATCCACATATGCACATATCTACCCACCAAATTTCCTATCTTAAAGCAAAGAGCAACTACAACAGAAAGCTCAGTTGAGCTCATATCCCTACTAGCAACTTTGCCTCTTAATTCTCTCTCTCAGTCAAGATAACTAACTAGAGAGGGCCTGTAAATGCTCTTTACCTCCTCTTCTGCCTTACTCTCCAGCTTCTCAGGTAGCCTTTCATTCCCATCACTTTTCTGAAGCAAAGGATGCTAGCAGCACCACGTTGCTGAGCTCACTGGGCATTTTCAAGCCTCTTGCTGGTTCACCCTCTCTTTCCTTCTTGGAAGATGTTCTTACCTTGGCTTTGAGACATCATCTTTCCTTTTTATTTCCTTCTTCCTCTTGGATTCTCCTTCAGCCTTCTTTGCAAATTCATTTCCTGGTCCTGCACCTAAATGCTGATGCTGTTTAGTTTCCAAACCTAGATCCGTTAAAAAAAAAAAAAAAAAAAAAAAAAAAAAAAAAAAAAAAAAACTTACTATAGACATTGTTCTCTATTTCCATCATTTTAAATAACATCTTTATGCTCTTGCTTTCCTGATTTGAATTTTTCAATTCCATCTGCTTTTCTGAGCACCAGCCTAATATGTACAACTGTTCCTTGACATTTCTACTGAGAGGTCTCATGAGCTTTTCTGACTCAATATGTCTCAAACCAGTATCTTTACTTTCCCTCCTATTGGAACCTCTTCCACTCTCCCCATTCCAGTAGGTCACATCTCCACTCACCCAGGGCTTATGGAAAAAACCCAGTAGTAATCCTTGTCATCTGCCCCTCTTACTCCCAACCCAATAAATCTATCACCAGTTTCTCTTAATTCTGCCTCCAAAATATAGCTCAAATCATCCACTTTATCCAGTCAATTTCACTGCCAGCTGCCATTTCTATGGATTGCTGCAATAGCTCCTAAGTCACCCCGCTAATCTACTCATGCAGATCACTTTTTCTGCAATGATTTAGTGTTCACTAAGGTGATATGTATTTCATTTCATGCTACTGTTTCCTTTAAACTTTCACTAATGAATAATCAATTGTTAGATTCTATATTAGAGTCTCTCTTTTTCTTTCAAGGGAGACATGCTGATGTATAATCATAGATTCATTTGTCTGGTTATTTGCTTCATGTCCATGTCCCAACTCAACTGTGGGTTGCATCAAAGTGGGAACTGGGGCTATTTTTTTTCTCAAGACTTCATATGCCATGCTTGCCACATTGCCTGACAGAGCGTTTCAGAATTGAATGAAGGAATGAAGCTATGAGTAAATGAGGAAGACTGACTTAAAGCATGAGATAGAAGATGGGGAATGCCTAGTCTTCCTTTGGAGAGTTTGACTGTAGACCGGGTAGCCCATTAACTAATGCACTGACTAAATGAGCTGGATTGAATACTTTTCTGAATTATTTCAGTTCATGTCCTAACTTCAAAACGCAAGCCACTTTTAAGATTTAAATCCTCTCTCTGGTGAACTTGAGAGCTTACAAAATAGGATTGTAAAACAGTTCACCGTATGATGTATTTGAAAGGGTCTTTGCAGCCTTGGTTTCACTTCTTGGATCTGCCAATTAAATGACTTGTGATGTTTGACCCATTGATCCTCTCATCTGTGCCTCAGTTTCTATGTGTATAGAAGAGTATGAGACCAATGTTGCATGAAACTCTTATGACATCACTACATGTCAACATGACAAACATCCAGGATAGCCTATGGCATAAGAAGATAATGTCTCAGTTCTAGTTTTTTTAAAATTTTTGCCCTAATTCCACATCTTGACTTTTTATACTATTTCTTTCTGCTATTTATTTTTTCTATTTTACTCATCCTTATGGGTGGCAATAGTCATATTACCCACATAGTTTGAATTTTGCAGGAAGAGAAGAATTAGCAGTACTCAACAGAGCAGACTTCCTTTTGGATTAGAAATACAAACTTCACAGCTTCTCTGCCCAGCTTTTCAAGAGCATTTTATGGTACACTGCTGTGTAACAAGTTCATTTTAGGCTTCCATGCTGGGAGGGAGAAAACGAAGATGGGATTCGAGGGGAGAAAATTAAAAAGTTAATTAAAAGAAACAACTTGGTAATTGAATTCCCTAGCTCTCATCTTTGGTTATTGAGGTGGGGGAGGAGGGGTCAGAGCACTTGGTTAGTAGGTTTGCGTCTGTGGCTCGCCTCAAAACTTCTAAGTGGGGTATGTATGAAAATATAGAGCAAATCCGTTCCTAACAGATAAGAGGAGGTGTAGAAATACATGGTTGGCTTTTTAGAAGTACCCACCAAACCTGCCCTCATACTCCTTCTTGAACATTTATATTTTTAAATATTCTTGGCAGCTGACATTGCCATTAGGCTAAGCCCTGGACTAGTATTGGTTAGCATAAGGGCATATAAAACTCTCATTTCATTGATTCTTTTACTACTCGGTATATACACACTCACAAGAGCACAGTCATGAACAACTCATGTCTTTTTAGGTTGTGTTCAGGTAACCAGCAAGTGGGTATTTGCTTCTTATTTTTAAAAGCTTGAATATAATCTACTGAATCACTCCTTCATAGATCACTGAACAGTTGAAATATTTTATTTTAAGATGTTAACATTGGAAGAGGCAAGGTTCTGTGATGAAGTTATAGCTTTGTAAACCAAAAAGATCTAGGTTGAAGTCCTAACTCACCCACAGTCTTCATTTATTCATGCAGCCAGCATCTGTTTGTTGAAAACCTAATGTGTGGCAGGTACTATAGCGATGGCTCATGATAACCACATGCAAGTTCTTATCAAGGCTTTAAGTAAGAAAATTAACTTCAGAGATAGACATTTTTATATTCTGCAGCATCTTGTGAGAACAAGATTAAATTCACTGAAGAAAAAACTTAGAACATAGAACAATATAGTACCTTATCAGCAAATAGATCTAAATCAGATTGCTGCTGATTTATTGTTCTCTAAAAATGAGTTACTCCTTTATTGTGGTATTTCTCCCAAGTACTAAGGACCACTGATTTGAGAGCCTTCATATTCAATCTGTTTATATTCAGAAGAAATGGATCCCATACCCACCACTATGATAGAGGTGCAGCTACCTGTGTGTACTAACAGGTGCTTTTGTATTTTCACAGGTTATGGTTTTGTAGATTTTGACAGTCCTGCAGCGGCACAAAAAGCTGTAGCATCCCTCAAGGCAAATGGTGTGCAGGCACAAATGGCCAAGGTAAGACTTCAGATGTGTGTGTGTGTGTGTGTGTGTGTGTGTGTATGTAAATGAGAAAGAGATCTCAAATATTTCTCCATTGTGAGTTGATTCAGAAGTGGAATTTGCAATAATTTGGTTTATATTTACTTGCTAGAGAAAATAAACTACAATAAGACTTTATTTAGAATAATCTGGCAGATTTATTGCATTGTTTCTTTGTGTATATTTATTAATGTGCTCTTTGTTATGGTAAACTCGTTAATTAATTAAGGATACTTGTGAAGTGCTCTGTTTTTTCCAGAGAAAGGAGATGTGTGTGTACTTGTGTCTAGGATTTTCACTGGGAAACAAGAGTTTTGGTGTACTGGTAAGGTTTTTGGTAAGATTTCTTTGATTAACTGTGTGCTGAAAAATGCACTTGCATTCATCTGAGGAGAGCTGATTGTTGGATTATGGAATTGTCTGATCTATGCAGGACAGTAAGTTTACTGAAGGTCATTTGTATTACTAGAATTTCACTTTGGCCCAGAAACATTGAGTTTTCCTAAATAATAATCTCATAGATATTGATGATTTTAATATTGTATTATAGAATAAGTTGTTGAAAACCTTCTATCTGAAATTATAATATAATTTTATTTCTAAGAAAATGAATGAAATTGCCTATAATAATTTTGTATCCTGATTGCAATGGGGTTATAAGAATCTGCACATGTAATAAAATAATATAGAACTATGCAAACAATGTATCATTGGTTTCCTGGTTTTCATGTGGTACTCTATTTATACAAGATGGAACCCTTGTGGAAACTGGGTGAAGGGTACCAGGGATCTCTCTGTGCTATCTCTGCAACTTTCTACAAATCTGTAATTATTTCTAAATAAGAAGCTAAAAAATTCCTTTATAACACTTGGATGCTTGATAGATATTTATGTTAAAGTAGTAGTCATTTTGGATTTGTTTACATGCAATGTCAGTTTTTAAATACATTGTATGATTAATAGTACTGATCTTTTGTATCTCTAGATTGTCAAAACTGGGAGTAAAATACCCAGCAGATCTTGAAACCCTAATTTGAGGCAGTAATGCCAGATGCATGTATACTGTAGCCTTTATTGGTCCCTATTAGAGCTCAGTGTTATAAGGATGGAGTAATCAAATTTTCAGTCACTCAGATTTTGATGTAATTGCTAACAATTTCCGGCAACATTTTCCAATTTCAACTTGCACTTGCTAGAGGTGGGATACTAGTCCACATGATCTGCAGTTGCCTCTGGGCAAGCGGATGCAGCCCACATCTGTTCACCTTTGGTTACAAGTCACTTCCCTTACAGATTACTTTGGTGGACTCTTTGTCCTTTATGACCCTTTAATTGCTATTCAAGGCAATATAAATTAGAATTTGAATTCTTTCAGCTGTGTAATATATTCTTCATCAGGATTATGCCTGGAAGCTTTGGATTTTGGTCATGAACTAAGATGGATGAAGTTAATATATTTGATTAATAAGGAAATTACATACATGTCTTGGTTTAAAGGTTAGTTGGTGAAGAGTCAGTGGCAACCTAAGTAGCAATTTTCTGTACCCATAAAACAGATAATAAAAAAACAGCTGTTAGTTTTATGCAAAATATACTTGAATATGAAGGGAAAGCAACACCTGTTGGTGAGAAAATGGTTTTTAAAAGTATGTAGAGAAAATTTGTTAGTGAGATATCTTTGATTTATTCTATTGTTAGACTCCTGAGTTTTGGAAATTGCTGGATTATAGCAGCTTTTAAATAATGAATGCAGCATGTATTATAAATATTCTCAGAAAAAAAAATATATATATATAAAACACCATATATAATTATATGGATAACATACACAATAAGTTACTTAAGTTGTTTGATATAAACAGGAACAGAAAGTTGACATTAATTTATAGCTACTAAGGAGCCACTAAGAGTATTTTTTTTTCCTATTTCTTGGCATTCTGGTGCACAAGGAAACTGTCTCTCTTTCTTACACACACACACACACACACACACACACACATTCATTGACATCTTGTTCAGTTGAGAGACTATCAAAAGGGAAATATTTGAAAGAGCTTTCAAATTATTATTTACCCTATCCAGAATTTTGGCCCTTGACCTATAGGTACATAGTAAGGAGGCTTCAATAGGGATATTTCCAGAGGTTCTCTCATATTTTATATTATCAGTTGTGATATCCATGAAGTAAATTCTTATTCTATTTTCCTCACAAACTTTGAACCTAAAGCCTAAAGCTTTAGATTCACATCTGCCTACTGGAAAACTTTCAGCAATAAATGACTCTGTAATTTAACCACCTAGAAGAAAATAAATAGCCTCCCTTTGACAATGAAATGGAACAGGCTCAACCACCTGCATTAGCAGATTTCTCCCTGAGCTATTGGATTTCATAGCACCTTTTCCTTTGTCCTGGTGGTAACTATTATTTATTATCATATAAACCCGCCGTCTCCAGGGCGTGTGAAACTTGCACTATATTTTTTGCCATTTAAGTATCTACTGAATCACCTCCTTCATTCTTGTTCTTATCAATATCCTGCTATGCAGGTTGTGGTGTCACATTTTAAAGACTCCAGGATTTTAAAATAAAAATGCTACAAATAATCTAGAGTCCCAATAGCAACCCAGAGCTGGCATGAAACTCTCCATCTGAATGGCTGTATTTACCTCACCATCCTCGTGTGTGCATATAAAAACTCCAACTGATGTATCAGAAACAATGAATTTCATAACAACTTATTCAGGAAGTGACAATTAATTAATAATAAATAATCGTTAACACAAATGAACTTTTTATGTCTATTTGCTCTTTTGCCAAAAACAGCTTTTCAGAATTAAAGAATTCTTTTTTGGAGAAAACAGCTTTAGAATATTTTATTAGTACATACTATTTAAGAACATAGGTTTGATTAGAGATAACATTGACCTTGAATACTGGTTCTTATATCACCTAACTATGTGATTTTTGCTTGTTATTTAAATATTTTTGAAATTCTGTAGCAGCAGCAGCAGTAGTAGTGATAATATAACACTTAAGTTATAGAATTGCTGTGAGAATTTTTTAAATGCACAAATAATTTGACCATAGTGCCTAGATGATAATATGAATTCAGTAAATGTTAATTACTTAATAAATACTGTTATCCATTAAATTAAGATTTGCTACTAGACCTTCTTCTATACATCCTAATACATCTTTTAAGTGTTGTGTTATTGCAAAATAGTCTACTAAAAATATGGAAAAAAAGCATCAGTCAGCAAACATTTTTATTGTCTAGTATATAGCAGGCAGTGTACTACATATTAAAGAGGTAAGATTGAGTAAAACAACTTTCTCATTCCAAATTCTTAAAATTTATTCCATCTCCATATTGCTACAGCTCTAAACTAAGGATTTGGTCTGCTATTATTCTTTCTAAACCTCAGGGTTTATAGATGAATGTTACTAGCCAGGGAATGTGTATTTCTATGAGCATGAAAAGAAAAAGTGAAGAAGATTTAGCTAACAATGGCCTAATTGGCAGGTGTCTATTTCACTCGTGTACTAAGAGGGACCCAGGTAGACAGTGAAGAGTAAATGCCTGAGCACCATCAAAGAACAGGTCTCTCCTGACATCCTTTGTCTCTTATTTTCAAGCTGTACATTTATGTGATATCTTCTAGAGATCCAGCTCTTGTATCCACAGTGACTCCAAGAAAATGAAGAAAAGGGTGAATGGACAAGGGAACATTATGGCTAATTCTGCTCTTTTACATGATTTTCTAGAATAACAACTCAGCAACTTGTGCTCACATCTCAAAGACTAACACAATTACACTGTTTCCCCCATTAGCTGCAAAAGAATCTGACATGATAAGTATTGTGGTTTCTTTGCATCTGTAACCACATGTGGTTACAGATGCAAAGAAATAAGAATAAGCCATCCCCTTGGTTATCCAGCATCCACAACACCATTATCCCATACTTATTTTTAAGGTGGCATGCATTAATTCCTTTCCTATAGGAGCCAACTTGAAACAGGTTGTCACAGTGGGTTGTGACATCATCTCTAACCAGCCCTGGGCTGTCCTCACGGCTCACTCATTGCTTTAAAGGAAGCATGCAAGATAGAATGATAAAGAAGCAATAAGATGTATGTGATTAAAGGAAAACCACCATATATGTTGAATACCTGCTCTGTACCAGGATTCTTCTACATGCTGAAGATGCAGTACTGAAACCAAATGTCGTGGAGATCACTCTATTTTGCAGAAAATAAGGGAAATATTATGTAGTCAGAATTGGTTTGAAGACTATTGAAACTGGTTGGAGGTACAAAATGTTGAAGGTACAAAGTGTTGGAGATGGGAATGGTGGGATAGGGTTATGTTTGAGTAGAGTTATGTTTTAGGTTGAATGGCCAGAAAAAGCCTCTCTGATTTTAATGACATTTGAACAGAAATCTAAAATAAAAGAGAACAGCAAACTCTACCTATAGTTATTTTAAGAGACAGTTATGAATAATTTCTACAGTAATGTAAGTAGAGGAGGCTTTTTTTGAGTTAGTGCATTTGGGTTCATTATCGATATCCTTCATCTTCTTTTTGGTAATAGATGAATTGTTAACATTACCCTCACGTCCTCTGCATTCTTTAATAGGAGTTCTCTAGATGTAGTACATTTTTTGGGGATGATTTTTTCTTTCATAAACATCAAAGTCTAATTGAGTCCATAAATATTTTCTCCCAATATTTCATGTCTTCAAATCATGTTGTTTTACTAGTGCCCATAAAGAAACAAGATGCCCTGTACCACTGCTGTGGGCTTCACTTTGAATAACTGTGACTCCAAAGATTAGCAGTCCAGTGTTGGTTTTAACATAGTTCATTACTCTTGGATAAATGAGGGCATGTAATGAAAACTGCTGTATCTCATTTCCTAAACTACCACTTGAATGTCTGTGCCATATGATTTTACGGGATATATCACCAACAGAAAAAACATCTCATCATCACCATTTTTTGAAAATTTCTGTAAAAGAAATACTTAGCCATGGGTCATTTACATGTCTATAAAATATTTGTGAATGTCTGCTTTGTTGGCTATGTCAACTCAGCTCAACTTTATTACCTGATCCTAATGCTGAATGCAGAGATTCAAAGCCCAATATTGAAATTGGGTTGATTTTAATCCTACTCATTAATTACTTGAAGTTTTTGAAGCAGAATCCTCTGAAGTTAAATATTTGTATTAGTTTTTACCCAACAATTTGCATAATCTGCCTGTGGGGTCAACCCTGAGCTTTTGCAAGGACTCTGCTCTATCCTCTTAAGTGAATTGGTGGGTATGTAAGCGTGTAGAATTTCCTGCTTTCCTAACAGTGGGAAAAAAAAATGCCTTTGTACTTTAAATTGGAGTCTCTCTGAGTTGACCAATTACTTTCCCACTTCAGTATATATATAGTGGAAGTTATCTTCAATCTGCAAGAAACATCAACACCTTCATCCTACCTCTTGGAAGGGAATGTATCCATTGGCTGGTCTCAATCAATAACTCATTTCTTGATACATTGTTGAGAAGCCTAATAATGAACAGTCTTCATTCTTGGCTTTAATAATTGGTTCTTAAAGATTAAAAGAATAGATTCTTTCTTTAGTAACCATTATTGTAGTTGGAGGGGTTCTAATTTAAATGCATTACTTTGTCCCATGTAGATTCTGATCCTATTGAAAAGGACAAAGAAATACACCAAAATAAGAAAACTAGCACTTCAATCACAATTGTGTTAGGAAAATGGGGCTTCGATTTGGGTAGAAAATGAGTCTGTTAATACTGAATGCCACAATTTGGTGTAGCAATCTGGACACAGGTAATGCTGGAGAACCATAGGCTTTCCTACCAAAGGATGAGGTCCTGTCTTATCCTGAGACCTAGAAGGAAATGAAAAATGTGCTCTCTGATGGCAGTTAGATTTCAAGGGCAGGGCAAGGAGCAATGGGCCACCCTTGCAGAGTTCTTGCTCTCAGACTCATGAGTTGGGTATTACTATTTCTTTTACTTGGAAATATGAACTAAATGGAAAAATGAAAGAAGGACTAAGATTATACCCTAGTATGATTCCACATAAAAATATGATAACAAGGGAAAAAAACTTTCCTCGCCCCAACTCTTAACCAACCAATGGCTTTCTGCATCTTATTTTTATACTTACCCTTAAAAAAAGGATGAATTGAAATCTTAGAACTATCTATCATATAGATATATAATCTGATATCTCAACAATGAGAAACCTGCTGATTACTAAAGTACAAGGTCCACCTTGTGTTTCACTGTTATTAATGCACTCTGTGACACTTTTCAAACCTTTAGCTTTGTCTATTCTACAAAAGGCAAAGACATAGATAAGAGAATTTAGGTGACAAAGGAAATTATATTTCTCAAGTACCTGATCTATGCTAGCAAATAGGTTAACTGCCATCATAGGTATTATCCCTATTTAATTCTTGCTAGCATCGTGTAAGATAGGTATTATTATTTCAAATTTACAAATGTATAAAAAGGGATGTCCCAAATTCACTAAAGATGTGAACCCAAACCCATCGGATTTTAAAAATTGATCTAAGCAGTAAGCTGCTAGTGATGTTCTCCAATCTCTTCAGTGGTGCTTGGCTACTGGATTTCTAAAGTGAGAGAAAAGACTGGACAAACTTGTTAATATAGTAGATTCAGGAATCTAAGTCATGATTTACACAGTAGGAAGTTAGTTAATCTTCTGCTGAATAAATAAATGAACAAAGAAATAACCATTGTTGGTTATATTGTCCTTTTTTCGACTGATTTATTGTTGTGATCTTAAATTAACTTTTGCACAGGAAGTTCCTTGAACTCCCTATCCCACTAATGATGTGGTTGAATAATTCAAGTCAGAGCCACAGAGTGTGTCCTGGAGAAGGTGGGAAAAATAAACTGAATATGGTACCTAAAGCATTCACAACCATTTGTCCAGGAGGCTGTATTTCTTGAGCCTGTGATATGAGGATTCAATGTAATCATTCCAACCACTCACTGGGGAAATAAGACTGATGGAATCTTTATTTTTAAGAATCTTTAACATGTGAAGACAAAGATCATTAACTCTTATATTTGAGAAGCTTTAAAGAAATTGGATGTGTACTTACCTGTACATACATGTATGCATACACATACATATGCATACACATACATCCATACACCCATGCATGTTAAAATGTCTGATTATTATGAGTTGCCATGATTTTTCCAGGTAAGTATAGAAAAAAACACAAAAATGTTTCAAAGTTCCACAGCATGTCTACCTTTTGCTTGGAAGTAGAACCTAAAGTTAAATAATAAACAAAATTGAATGGTAGGCCTCTGTGATTGCTGGTCTTCTGTGCATCATAAATTTATAACAATGAGCTGTGTCATTAGACACCCGAGAGAAGCTATTCACAAATGCATTACACTGGAAAATTAAAAACCAGAAAAGACGTGAATGCTGGTGAATGTGTCAGGGACCATATTCATTTGATTGTTATTTCCCACCACCTCCAGGATTCACTTTGTAACTGTGACTTGAATTACCCAGCTACATCATGAAACTCCAATTCTGTCTGCTGGCCAGATCAGTGGGAGTTGATGTTCCAATCTCTACAAGCCTATTCACCCTTCTCTGTATGTAAAAAGTAGTCTGAACTTAAAGAAAATTTGCAGCTTCAATAAAAACAGTGAAATTCAAAACACAGACTTTATT
The DNA here is from genome assembly GCF_047511675.1 of Marmota flaviventris. Lineage (NCBI taxonomy): Eukaryota > Metazoa > Chordata > Mammalia > Rodentia > Sciuridae > Marmota > Marmota flaviventris. The sequence goes on from NC_092498.1 coordinate 189,384,945, forward strand.
TCCCTGTTGAAATTATTTTTTGAACTTTTTTATTATTTTTAGTTATACATGACAGTAGAATGTATTTTGGCATATTATCCATACATGATACATGGAATATAACTTCCTATTCTTGTGGTTGTATATAATGTGGAGTTGCACTGGTTGTGTATTCATATATGAGAAAAAAATATATATATATATATGATTCATTCTACCATCTTTCCTATTCCCATTCCCCTCCCCCCAAAATTATTTTTTTAACTACATTATGGAAATGAGAAATTTTGTGATTTTCTGTAAAGGAAATAAAGTTTTAAATATAAAATACTAAGGATTCATTTGCTCATATTAATGAATGACTGAGTCCATGGATCCATTTGGAAATCATCTTGATATATAAAACATAAACTATTTCCCCTGGTATTCTCACTTAAGGTAATTGAACAGAGGTGCTTTATAAGTCCAGTGCAAAAGAAATTAAATTTTATTTTTTTCTAATTCAAAGTAAATTGCTGGTGAGGGAATAGACACACTGAAATTATTATTACTCAAAATGTAATTCACATGCAATGAGAAGAATAATGTGTTGCTAGGGGTGGATACCAACACTTACATATTTGTCCTTAGAAATTTGGCTTCAGAAGCAGACCCAGTTCAACATTTGTGGAATAAATGACACTCTTTATAAGGATATAATATCATACACAGGATAAGTTTATTCTATTGGAGAAAATTTGGTGTTGAATACAGCACACAAGAGTATGTATTTCATACTCCCCAAATATTGATATACTAATATAAAATTTATATTGATAAAATATTGACAGACTGACGTAAGAAATCAGTAAAGTATTGATTTAATAATACAAAAATAATTGAAAGTATCCACCTGGTCTCTGGCTTCCTGTGTCCATAAAGATGCCACTCCCAGTTTCCCCAAGAAATATGCAAAGATTCAGGAAAAAAAATGAAGAGTAAATTACTTCAAAAAAACCCCCAAGATTAATATATAGCAGTTTCCCAGAAAACATTCAAGGATTTGCTAGTCCTGTTAAAACATTAGTGAAGAATTGAGAATCTACATAGTATTAATATGTTATTAATTGTTTCATACAACAAAGTCCAATTTTTCTTATATTACCTCCCCTGCTTTTCTTCTTAAAGAAAAAGTTACACAGAACACACAAATACATTTCAGCTGTATCATGTAGCCAAATATCAGTGTCGTGTATTGCAGCCATTCCCGCAGAGGACCAGATTTATCTGAGGAGGTGTTTTCTTTCCTTCATCCTTTTTAGTTTTCTTTTTTGTTTTTATTGTTTGTTCAAAACATTACAAAGCTCTTGACATATCATATTTCATACATTAGATTCAAGTGGGTTATGAACTCCCATTTTTACCCCAAATACAGATTGCAGAATCACATCGGTTACACATCCACATTTTTACATAATGCCATATTAGTAACTGTTGTATTCTGCTACCTTTCCTGTCCTCTACTATCCCCCCTCCCCTCCCCTCCCATCTTCTCTCTCTACCCCATCTGCTGTAATTTAATTCTCTCCCTTGTTTTTTTTTCCCTTTCCCCTCACAACCTCTTATATGTAATTTTGTATAACAATGAGGGTCTCCTTCCATTTCCGTGCAATTTCCCTTTTCTCTCCCTTTCCCTCCCACCTCATGTCTCTGTTTAATGTTACCCTCTTTTCCATCCTCTCTCTCACCCTTGAAAAGAAACCAATCAGAATCTCTAAACATACACTGTAGGCATGCATATTTTAAAAATGTTTCTCCAGTGACATTAATGCTCAACTGTATTTGTGATCAACTTAAAGGATGCAAGATGTACTGTAAAAGAGAACAAATCTCTAGAAGGAGAGAACAAGTCTGAATGCAAAATCCACAGGACAAAATGCAGAGACATTAAGCTCAGGAGCAAAGAGAACTAAGTGGCATGATGAAGCATTAATTACAAGGAAACAACACTCTAAAAGAACTAACTTCCAATTACCGTTAGCTGGGCAGAATAGGCACCACATAAAGTCAAATCACTTTCTTCAAAAACTGATTAAAGAAGCTCTCCTTGTAGTCAGGAAAATAAAGATTAAATTATGTATCGAGTGAGAGATCATACAATATGCATGGTAGGCAAAGAGTGGAGATGCAACCAACCAACTGGCATACCATCCAGAAAAAGAAATCAGGAGAGCTGGAAAAAAGCAATTATCAAAAATATAAATTGAAAACATCTTTCAAGAGCTTATATATCCTTCCATGGAAACTGAAAGAATTGACCACGTTCCAGGCAACATGAAAATATATCTATTTACCAATATGTAGGCATTTAAAAATAGTTTTTTTTTTTTTTTTTAATGCACAAACATCTATCTATCCTAGGGGGAAAATGTGACTAACTAAAATGGAACAAAGATCAGCTGTTTTTATGTGTTTACTACAAGGTTAAATTCAGAAGACAAGGGAATACTAATTGCTACTAAAGCCACAGAAAGACTGGCTGAAATATAAAGCAAATGTGATCTTTTAATACACAAAATATATACGTAAATCAGTAAATATACTAAAGTCTAAATATAATTTATAAAGGTATGAGTATAGAAGTCACAGGTTAAGATACACATAGCTAATAACATTATAAAGCATCATAAATATTACTAGTACAGATTGAATATTCCTTATTCAAAATGCATGGGATCAGAAGTGTTTCAGATTTTGGAAATTTTAGACTTTGGAATATTTGCATAAACTTAATAAGACATCTTGACAATGAGACCCAGGTCTGAACTGGAAAGAGGTTTCATGCTGTGAAATTTTTCACTTGTTATATTATCTCAGTGATCAAAAAGTTTCAGATATTGTAACATTTTTCATTTTATATTTTCAGATTAGGAATAATCAATCTATAATAATAAAAATGTAAACTATAAAACATGTGAGATTACTATCACTATAATAGTAGCTTTTGAAGCATATTTTAAGAAGAAAGTGATAAATGATAAAATAATAAAATATTAACTAGGAGAAGAATACAAAATGATAATTAACATTAGCACTTGTTTTCCTTTTTAGACAGATTTCTATAGAAAAGCAAACAAGGAAATATACCAAAATCTTAACCACAGGTATTAGTAGATACAGAAGTGTGGTAATGATTTAACTTTTTTTAATGGATACATCTATGTTTTCTAACTCTTTAGTATAAAACTGACTACTTTGTAATAAAATGACATTATCATAAAAAGATAAATATTATTCATAAAAAATCACCTACCTAATTACTCAAAGATCAACCTATTATATGACATGTGCTATTAGTGGATTTTAACAATATGAATGGTGATAAGAACATCTTGATCAAATGCTACATCAATTCAATCTCTCTAATTATGGACTGATTGTGATCATTGAGCTTGCCCTATAAAATAATATAAAGCATACATTTGATATAAGATATATATAATGAAGATGTAGAAATCTATGAATGCATAAAGAATATTTTTGCACAATGCTTTTTACCATATATCACTTAAAAATGTTAATTCTATTTGATGATAACCATCACAACATTTAAGTATAAAATATAATAAATATAAAACTATAATTTTTTGTTTTTTTATTTATATATGACAGTGGAATGCATTACAATTCTTATTACACATATAGAGCACAATTTTTCATATTTCTGGTTGAATACATAATATATTAACACTTTCTTGTCTTCATACCTGTACTTTGGATAATAATGACCATCACATTCCAACATCATTAATAACCCCCTGCCCCCTCCCTTCCCTTCCATCCCCTCTGCCCTATCTAGAGTTCGTCTGTTCCTCCCATGCTCCCGCTCCCTATCCCACTATGAATCATCCTCCTTATATCAAAGAAAACATTCGGCATTTGGTTTTTTGGGATTGGCTAACTTCACTTTGCATTATCTTCTCTAACTCCATCCATTTACCTGCAAATGCCATAAGTTTATTCTCTTTTATTTCTGAGTCATATTCTATTGTGTATATAGGCCAGATTTTTTTTAGCCATTCATGTATCAAAGGTCATTAGGTTGGTTCCACAGTAAAACTATAATATTTTATATGCTAATTCTGTGTTATAAAAGTGCATGTAATATCTTTAAAATTATGAAGTTGAGGCCATTCTACAGTAGTACATTCAGTAAACAGATTCTAAAGGTATGTCTAGGAATAAATGAATAGTTGTATTTATAAAGATTCAAAACGTGTCAAACAGTGTCCATATGTAGATATATGAGCTGAAAGGGAGAGCAAAAAGAAATATTCCAGCCCCACCTGACACCATGCACCTGTAATCCCTGCTCTTCTTCTTAGAGGCTGAGGCAGGAAGAGCACAAGTTCAAGGCCAGCTTGAACAGTTCAGTGAGACCCTTTGTCAAAAAAGGAGCAAACAAGCAAACAAACAAAAATATTGTAGAGTAATGAAGTGATATGCCAAGGTCAAGTGACAAACTTTTTTTTTTTTGATGTTTGCTAAAAATGAGATGGCATGTGTTTACTTCAGTAAAAATATTGCCAGAAAACCTCACCATATTAAAGAAACAAGTTATCTTACTATTTTACTGTTTCAATGATTCACTGCCTAAATAATTTCTAATTGTAAACAAAATTGTAGCACTGTCTATCATATTAAATAAATCATAGTTCTAAGTGAAAGGTAATAAAGCATTGGTCACTTAACTGTTTTGTTCAGTCTTTAGATCTGATAAAGTCCTTTCTTATTTATGTCTTGAGGTCTCCAAAATCAAGGAGAAGAGATCATGATATCATCCTTTATGGGTGAACATGAGCATTGAAATATGGAGTAAAGAGAGACCACATATAGTCTTTCCCAACACTGGGAATCCTGGTTAGCTGAAGAGCAACACTAGCAAAGGACAGTCATGACAAATGCCATCCATTCAGAAACAGTGTGAGTTCTGAGTACATCTCTTGTGCTTTGTGAGGGTCTCCTGGTATGTGTTCTGTTTCATACTCTTTTTACTATGAACAACTGAGTTCCCGAATTTTCATAAAAAAATTTTTGCAGCTTAATTGTACGGTATTCTAGTATCTCATTAGCTTCCTTTTTACACATTTTCTTTCACTCAAACCTTATGGCCTTTTTCCCATATGTATTTGACAAAAGCATTACAAATAGAGTTTTTCTCTCTTCGATGGAGGAAATGGTCAATGGACTACTGTCTGAAATGTTCAATGATGACCATCAAGGTTCTTGCTTCAGCATTTGCGGGGACACAGGAAACCAACTAATGGCTGATAATTTCCAGGAAATTAGTAATTCATACATATGGTTAGCATTCTGATTCTAGCCAAATGATTTGTTTAATTGATGGCCAGAGCTCTCAAAGGGACTGTTAACACAGTGGAATAGCTGGGCTTTGTTAATTGGACTGTGTGATAATCCTTGTGATTCTCTAGTTGAAAAATTAAACCAAAATACACAATGTAAATGTATATCCAGAAAATAAAACCTTAAGGCATAAGATTTTAAGGCATAATCAATCTATATTCCAAAAAGATACTTTTCTTTTAACACTATTATTGTCATAGTTTTCTTATAACATTATCTTAATTAATTTAGAATTCTATAAAATAAAATATTAACACAATTTGTTATTAAATCTAATGTTACTTTTCCCAATGTCCTATTGTTAATTTGTCTGTGATACTGTTGGTTATTTATAACCCACTGTGTATCAATTACCTACAGAACATCAGGACCACCCTGTGCTATGTACTTTCAGATATTGCTTAATTTCTTCTCCCTACCCCTTCTCCTTGGTAGTTATCTTCTATGTATTCATGGAAGACTCCTGTTCAAGTGTAAGTTCCTTGGGGAAATCTTGATGCCCATCTAAATCATGCTCGCCACTTTATATGTTCTCTTAGAATATTGCTTACCTGCATGAAACTTAGTTTTCCAATCTCTTATTTAAATTTATATGAGTTACTCCTGGGTTACTGTTGTTCTCTTAGTATATGAGACCTGTAAGTGCGAAAAAGCCAAAACTGCCCTGCCACCTTTAATTATCCCCCCGTGCTTTACAACAGTTTTTTACTGTGGCAAACAATATCTATATTTTGACAAACGTTTGTAGAGCCAAGCACTAATGGAAAACAAAAACATTATTAGAATTTCAAGAAGTGTTTAGCTAGGAGAGAGATCACTAAGGGTTTCTTCTTTAATAAATTTTCAAGAATTGGTGATGATCTAGATGAGTAGATGGTTAGGCAGGTGAACTATTTCTGTAAAAGGTTGCACACTATTTTAGGCTTTGTGAGCTGTTGAAGCCTTGTGAGCACCACTCCATCACCATTTATATACCTTCTGAACCAAGTATTGTGGCAATGCAGCAAGAAATAAAAATTAATGGAAGATCTGAGATGCTCAGGAACACTTATCTGGAGGAAGTTTCATCAAAGTTATCTGAAGGATGCTTTGAAGCAAGAGTCCTCAACCTCAGTGTCTGAAAACATTTTTAGTGGTCACAAATGAAGCAGAGGTTGTCTCTGGGATCTGTTTCATGGATGGAAGCCAGGGATGTTGCTAGATATACCACATGCATGGAATAGTACCCTCTCTCCCCACAACAAGTAATTATTTGGTACAAAATGCCAATGATGTTAAGGTTAAAACACCCTATTTTAGAATAATAATGCTGCCACTTCATTTTAAAAATCCAATTTAATTTTGTGGCCCACAGTTATTATTTTTGTATATTGTGATGACAGTAAAAGAATATGTGTGTGTTTATGTGTGTGTGTGATTTCATTTTGTAAGTGTCAAGAAACTATATGATTACTTATTCAAAACAATTTACCATTTTTATTACCTTTCATAACATAACACTTAATAATTCACTGTAGCTTCTTCCTTTTGAATTTCTTTTATATTCCAATCTTAAGCCTTTGTGGCACTTCTGTCTTTCAGATTTAGTCTTATGACTGTACTCAGTGTTCTGGTAGAATCGCTTCCTGAAGCACCTGTACACTTCTATAGGGTTGTGCACATAGTGAGGGCTCAGATTTTTATTGATGATTTGAAACAAATTATTTATTTCAGAGGCTGAGCAACTAAATGTCTGTTTAAAAGTAAAAATCAATTGATGAAAATAGTCATTTACTGCAGTACCTTGCAAATGAGCCTCCATACTAAATTTTTCATCACTAGAAATTCCCTCAATTAGAGTTCTGAAATCACATATGATTAAGCTTCTGGATAATTTGCTATGGCTGTTATAGTTTTTTTTTCCCCAGAAATAGCTCTGTTCTTTTACTTTTTAATAACTATTACTCTGTGGATCTTAGCAATGATCTTTCAGATCATTAGCTTTGCTTCAGGGGTAGACCACTAGAGGGGTGGAAAGTTGATTGGCATTTATCTACCAGCACGTCTTTTTTAAAAGGATAGAAAATGATGATAAATTAAGCCTTAGGTGCTTTAAGATATATTTTGGCATATTGGATATGTTGATATTTCTTCCAAAAAAAAAAAGAAAAATGCAAAAATAAACCTTCAAATGACTTTTTTTCCTTTATGCATATACTACATTTTTTTAATAGCTGTTTTTTTAAGTTGCATTAAAGATAATGGTTCTATCCCTTCTCTAAATATTTTAAGTGTAATATTTATATTCTGCTTATGTTTTCAAGGGATGTTTGTACTTATTTAATATTCCTCCTTAAAATGCAATTTTAAAACAAGTTATGGATTAAATGGTGTACTTTCATGGAGTATAAATTTCTAACCTGAAGAATAAAATGAAAAGTATTGCTAATATTTAGTTGATATTGGCATTGACCTGAAAGTAAAAAGTGCACCAACTTAAGAATGCATAGTTTTAACATTGGCAATTTCCCATTTATAGAGTACTGAATATTTAAATATACAGAATAACATTGTGTGATTCTATGGGAATTCCTTTGAGTTTTACAGAATCTAAGTGAATTTATAAACTTTCTTTGTTTTTCTAAATATTAACAATCAGTGATTATAGGGAAGAGTAGGGAACCACCCGTATTATTCATGCATTTTTCACAGGACGTTGTAGAAAAGGAAGCAGTATTAAGAGTATATGCAGGAACAAGGGTAATACAAGAGGAATATAGAAAAAGTAGAAATAGGAGATGATATATCATTGTTTCACCAACTGATTCATGAGAATAAAACATGGATGTCTAATTATAATTGGTCTTGGCAGTTCATATTCAATAAGGGGGAAAAGCTATGCAGCATTCTGACCCTTTTTCAATCTCACTAATTCAATTTTATAGGGCAGACGTAGTATGCTGTGTCCGGAGTGCCAGGTTCAGTGATTTATGTTCTTTTCCACTAATGCTGCTAACATGTCCCCTGCACTTCCAAAGATGCTATCATAACTAGTTAGAAGCTGGTCAAATGTGACAGTGGGTGTTATATGGCCTTCTTACTTTTTTCTATTTCTGCCTTTGCTAAAATATAAAACCAGCTAAGTTCCTTTTTTTGTTGCTTGCCAACATGTAGGCATTTTAGGAGTCACTTTTTGGATTCTGTCTCGCCTAATGAACTTGATTGTTTACAGGGTTTTCCTTTTCTTAGTAAACCATGGTTTTGTTCAGTGATGCACCACTAGTATGAAGTTACCCCATGTCTGTCTCTGATGTTTTTGTGTTGCTTAATGTTAAATTTGATCACCAATGACTGTATTTTCTCATTTCTAGTTTTTGTTTGCTGCCCACTTAGTGGTGTTATAGCCCACCCTTTGGTCACTAATTGATGATCATATGGTCACTAATTGATGATTATAAAGGTTATATTGTCTGGAACCTGATCACATGAAGGTGTATATAAATGTGCATGACTCATGCTTTGGCTTGCAGAATGACAGACATTTTGGCCAGATCTCTTGCACACCAAAGGATTTTGTTCTTGTAGATTTTTAAATGTACTTGACTTCTTTTGAAAGTCAACATAAGACTAAGACCATAGAGAATTTCTATAACACATAGATATTTGGATCAGAGCTGGAGTTGGTTTGCTCATATTCTATGATTCTTTCCTCAGACTCTAAGGTATCTACAAGAAGCTGTCACATATAATTTTTATAATAAGTAGGGTTGATTTTATAAGTAGACTTTGTTTTATGTATACAGTATAAAATCACAATCAGGTATAAGCTGACATGAGAAAAACCAGCAGCCAGATTAAACATTTGCATCTGTTTCTGAGTTTTTCTGTATTTACTCCTTTACTGCAAACTTATTCCTTCTTTCATCTTCTGTAGCTCACTCACAGACAAATGTTGCCAATGCCAATGTTTAAGAAAATACATGGGAGAAAATAGGGGGAAAATCTATTCATCAAATCTACTTCAAAATGGGGGGAAATTCCACTATATTAGTTAAAGGAAAGGATCTTCTCACATGAAATATAACTGTTCAGTAATATGCAGTCCAAGCAACCAGCAAACCATACACGATAAATTAGTAAACAAAGTAATCTGACATAGAGAAAACAATGAAGTTTGTACCACAGCTTGACTCAACATGAATATTCTGTGAAAGTCATTGTGCTAAGAATGTTGGAAAATGGCAGATATTCTATTTGTGTTTCCAGAATTGCTGTGTTGTGTTCACTTCCAAATGTTAAATTATCATGTCAACTTAGTATAGATTGCAGATATTTTTTACTAGAAATCTACCATGGCCAATCATTGAGTAATTAATAATTGCAATTTAAATTTAAAGCCCTCTTCCATTTGATGTTGTCTTAGTCCATTTGGGATGCTATCAGAAAATACATTAGACTAAGTAGATTATGAACAGCAGACATTTATTTCTTACAGTTCTGGAAGGCTGGCAGTCCAGGATCAAGGCTGCCAGTGATTAGGTGTCTGGCAAGGGCCTGTTTCCTGATTTATAGACAGTCTTCTACCTCTGTTCTCATATGACAGAAGGAGCTAATGAGCTTCCTGGGGCCAAGGGCACTAATTCCATTGGTAAGGGCTCTGCCCTCTTGACCTAATACTTCTCAAAATGCTTTACCTCATAATACTAGTCTGGACATCAGGATATCTAAATATGAATGTTGGCTGGACATAAATATTCAGACTCTAACAGCTGTATAATTTGCAAAAAGGATTGCCTGAAGGATTTTTGTTTGTCTTTTCTTTCTTCCTTCCTTGCTTTCTTTCTTTTTAGTTTTCTGGAGCTTTATTTTTTTTTCTTAACACCTTTGCCAGAAAGAAAATTGAAGTTTCTTATATTTTTACTTTACTTTCAGAAAATTTGTGTAATAATCTGCTACATTTTTCACAATCGTATTTGCCTAAATTTACCAATCAGAACACATTAAACCTGAAATTTGTAAAAAAAAAAAAAAATCATTAATAATTTTGAATATGCTGCTCATAAATTTGGGGCTTCTACTCATTGATAATATTAATTCCTTACTACTGATTTTGAGAAAAGATTGGCTTTGTGAGAAAAAAAAACATACATGTATGTATTTGAGTTATGTTTCTATCCTTATTACAGAAGTATTAAAACATACACAAAAGCAGAGAAAAATAGTATAATAATGCAGTACATGGAACCACCACATTTATTACTTTGTTTTAACATTTATTCTACTTATTGTTGATTTTGTTTCACTTGAGCCTTTTCTCAGTTTGCTTACTCTACTAGAATACATCCTAGACAGCATATCATTTTATCTCTAAGTATTTAACCATTTAACTTTTCTGGCTAAAGACTTCTACATATTCATATCACCACTATGCAGATTGGGGAAATTTTTTAAGATAGTTTAAATTTTGTGACAATATTTTAAGAGATTTGATAGGATATGCTGTTAAAATCAAACCTAATTCTTTCCAGTCATATAATTGAAAATTATCTGGAAAAAAATGACTTAAACCTAAGAGTAATGCAGTAGGATGTTAAAGGATGAGACATAACATCTTTCTTCTTAGCATTCTCAGTTTCATTTTTTTCTGAGTCATATGCTGCTTAAAGTTAAGACTATATGATTCTGAGAAAACTTTCCAGGTTAATCACTTTGGGTTTGACTTTGGCTATTATGCTATTGTTTGTATAACCAGAGGAAGTGGCTCTCTTTCACTTATAGGCATGTGCCATTTAAGTTTGCTGCATAGTTTTTGTGCATTTAAACTGCATGAAGCGGCTAGAATTGGGAGAAGATGTGGTCAAGGCAAAACGGGCAGAAGGATACATTCAGTGTGCTGAGTGGCATATTTTGTTTATGTGTGTATTTCTGTTTAGAGCTCCTTTTTGGGTTGGGGAGAATATTTGAGGACAATGAGAAGTCCATACTAATTGAATGCTTGGTTTATGTGTTTTTTGTATGTTTCATTCATTTCCTTTACATGCAGCATTCACTGTGTGTTGCTGCTGATGGAGCACTTGCTTCTCAAATTCTGTTATAGGACTGCTTGTTTTTATTTCCAATATCTTATGGATCAGTACCATAAAAATGAATTAGCAAATAAATGGAATAAAAGAAATCAAATACATAAAACATACAAGTATTATTATTATTATTATTATTGTTATTATTATTAAAATGGTACCTGGGATTGAACCCAGGGGTGCTAAACCACTAAGCCATATCCCCAGCCCTTTTTTTTTTTTTTTACTTTTTTATTTTGAGACAGGGTCTTGCCAAGTTCCTGAGGCTGGCCTCAAACTTGTAATCCTCCTGCCTCAGCCTCCTAAGTCGCTGGGATTACAGGGTGTACCACAACACTAGCTCATTTTTTAAAATTATCAATTTTGACAGAAAAAGAAGAAACTAGTCTACCAAATTGCTGAGAACATTTCTAAATTTTGCCTCCACATGTCTATTACTATGTCCTCTCATACAGGCCAGTTTGTGATGTGGCCCTTGTCTGCAGACAACCCTTAGTGTATTGCTGGTCCAGGTTGTTGATATGTGTGCAAGGGTGACAATCAAAATATTCAGTGAATTGCCACTACGACATTGGCACTTGCCATCAAGTGCAGACCTGAATACTCTCTGACTAGTGCCAGGTTTTAACCAGATTGCCATATGATCCTAGCATCATTCCTGGAGGATGAATTAGGGCACCAGGGAGTCTAGGAGACACTATAGAAGAGGGTTCCATCAAAACCTATTTGGTGTGGGAATATTTAATATGGCAGTAACTGGTATACCTATATATAAAGCCTACTACCAGTGTCTGCCATCTGAAAATTTATACTGTTCCACCTCCCTACACCTACAGACTCTGGAGGCAGGGAGTTCACTGTGCTTCTATAAAGTAGCCAAAATCTGAAATACTAGATGCTAAGTAGATTTTGTTGAGTTAGCAGGAGTCTGCAGGAATGAGGTTTGTAGATAGAATACTTCTCTTTTAATATTTATATCAAAACGTGGTGATTCATATACTGAAACTGTGTGTATATGTCAATGTCAGGATGTGCAGAGCTTTCTTTCCAATCAAATAGATATAAAAGACCCCGAACACAACAGAGAGAAACAAATTATTCTTGACCCCATGTCCATGTCAAGGACTTATTATTTTCCTGTGTTTGACAAATATTCAAACCTGTTACCACTTGCGTGTTTGCAAAAAACAAAAAAAAAATTAGCTTTCTTCACATAAGAAGAAATGGTCATTTTAAAAATCAATTCTACTTTTCATCTAGGCCTATTCTGTAAGGTATTCTTTTAAAAATTTTATTCTAAATATTTTTAGATGATTTATTTTCTTTATCTGAGAACAAGCACTGGGGTGGATATAGAATATGAACTGATGAAAGAGGATACAAGATAAATGAGGACCTTATCATTAATGGATGTACAGTCTAGAGTGATTATGACAGATTCATGCATAAACATCAGCTAGAAAACAGTAGTGAACTACTGTACGGCTAAATGCCCAAAGAAATAAATTGTATACAGCAGTCACTACAATTTGTCAAGTTCAGGCCTGTGCATAAGAGTTGTTCCCACCACCTACCTTTACTCTCTTTAATGAAGAAACACAAAGTCATTCTTCAGATGTCTTCATAGATGACACTTCTTTCAGAGCCACTTCAAGGGATAGCACCTACACCCATAATCAATTAGGTGTCCCTTCCTTGAAACTTTTGAGCCTCCTGTCATTATCCTATCATTGTGACATGGTCTCTTTATTTCTGGTCTTTCCTGTAGTGTTAGCCCCATGTCTGATATATAGAGTCTAAAATATGTGTACTAATTTAATAAAATAAATAATAGATTCTGAACCTATTAATAAATCTTCCCAAACCATATAGCCTTATTTTAATTTTCTAAAAGACATTCTCTGCCCCCATTCTTGGTAAGCACAGCTGTGAATAGAGCACAGCATCCTACTCTGGAAGGACAAATGATTCTATAAAAGATTCATGCATTCTGGTGGAATTCTACATATGTATTTTTAAAAACTATACAAGAACTAAGATATCTATCCATGTCTTTTCTACCCCACATGCTTGAACTTATTGCCTTGCCCTAAAAAAAGAAATCATCTTTTTTTCTTATATATTTAATGGGATTTGTCAAATCTTTGGTGTAGACATGTTTTATTTCTAGGGTAATGAGATACTTCCGTTTGTGGTAGGACATCATGTCCTGCCCCAAATTAGATGTGCCAAGCCAAACATGAATTGGAATCCCAAACATTATGTCTTGTGTGTTTGTCAGGTGTGTGATCTATTCCCAAAAGCCAAACGCAGTGCAATGACATATTTTACTATTCGTGAACTTTTACCTTCTGTTAATATGATTGAAGCAACTGGAAATGAAAATTGTCAGGGCAATTTAACAAAGAAGCCCTGTAAATCTTATGATGGCCCAGGTAGTAAAAATCAGTTTAGAAGGCATATTCTTCAAACCTGAATTTTGTTTGGTGAAACATGTTGGTGCCTGATCCTTCCAGAAACATACCCAAAAGGAGTCATTTAGAGATCCCTGTCTTAAATTATAAACAGTAGCCTGATCAGATTCGGCTGTAGGTTGCTCACAATCTATGACAGGATGCATATGTATCCCAAACAGCCACATGACTGGATGAGTTTGATATGTATTTTATGTAATTGCAAACTTCACAAAGCAATAAAAAGTCAATCTTATTCACTGGAAGCACATAATTATTGAGCAAATCAAAAAACGTCTAATTTGTAATTCAAGTTAATCTTTCAATGGATAAAACCAGAGAGCAGTGAGCTACACACTCATAGGCAACTTTTTGAAAATTCCACAGTTTAATTTTTAGGGTAGAAAATCAGAAGAGATGCCCATTTTGTGCATTAAAACCTATTTTTAAGGAGTGAATTTTTTTTGGGGGGGTGAGTAACCAGGAATTGAACTCAGGGACACACAATCACTGAGCCACACCTCCAGTCCTATTTTGTATTTTAAATTTAGAGATAGGGTCTCACTGAGTTCCTTAGCACCTCAGTTTTACTGAGATTGGCTTTGAACTCGCCATCCTCCTGCTTCAGTTTCCAGAGTTGTTGGGATTATAGGTGTATGCTACTGTGCCCAGCTAAGGAGTGCATTTTCAATGTGCAAAAATTAAAAGTTCTTCAGTATCTGAAATACAAAGTAATGCCTCCTTCCTCATCTGTCCCCAGAGATAATCACTTTCAAGAGGGTACAAGTACTTTACATCCAGACATCAGTGTGCACACAAGAGGTGGTGCAGCACAGTGGCTATGAGTGCAAGGTCTGGGGTCTAATTCCTGGGTTTCACCTACCTGCTATGTGGCCTCAGGCATGTTGCTGAACCCCACTCCTTAGTTTCCTCATTTCTTCCTTTATAACAAAGCTTGGAAGAGCACTCTGTATCACTGAAGAAGCATTCAATTGAAGTTAGCTCTTCATTAGTTTTGTGACTATTATAAATAACACCATAGTGCCTATTCAAATCAAAAGAATGAAGATATATATGGAAGTGGTAACAGCATATCAATATTTTTTCATATTTACACAAATGTATACTTGTGTACAGCATCTAACATGCAACTTATTTTTTGATCTGTATCTTGAATATGTATTGTTACATTTGTATATATAAAGATTTATTTATAATCCACCATATAAAATTCCATTTCATAGAAATATTATAATTTAATTTATGATGGTTCTTCAGATTCTCTAGCTCTTGTTCTGCAACAAAAAAAAAAATGTTGGCAACATCTTTCTTGTATATGAGTTGGCTCCCTTAAGATTGTGTCTATAGGATAAATGCATAGAGTTGGGTCTAAAGGTGTATGTATTTTAATTATTGATAGTTAATACCAAATATCCACCAAAACTTTTGCTAAGTTTTTCTTCTATAAGCAAGATGAGGAAGTTGCCATGTGAATGAGATGCTTTGAAGACTGTTTAGTTTGGAATAATCTTCATAATGAAAGATTATGAAGGGGACACCGAGATAGAAGACGCCAGTAGTAGAGTACTCAACTAGCATGTGTGAGACACATGCTAACAAAATGCCAACAAAAGTAAATAATAGTTTAAATGTTTTAAAATGATAGGAGAGGCCACAATATATTTCACAAAATTAGTTTAGTTAGTATCAAGTGATTATATTTGCTTTTGGACCAATAATCATGCATCCTAAGCCAAAGCTGATATGAAGTATTAACATTTCAAATATACAACTTAAATGAAGTTTGGAAGAAATACTGCAAATAACTTTCATAATCTTAATATATTATTTTTAAATCATATAGTTAAATGAAAAAATAGTGATATAATGTAATATTGTAATCAAATTTGGGGGGCATGAAGTAAGGAATTTCACTCAAACCAATTTCATGTTCTCCTACACTTGACTCGCTTTATTAACACAAGGGCCCACTTCATGGTATACTACAGAATTCCCTGCTCAATAGTCCCATGAATAGTGCTCCATTGTTTCCATCTTGAAGTTCTTAATAATTTTTAACAATGAGATCCCCCTGTTGATTTTCCCTGGGCCCCACAACTTTCCTGTTGCCAGTTCTCATAAGCAATAACTAAATTTCCAACTTATTGGCCTGTCTCACTTGAAACACAATCAATACATTTGTTTGTCTACTGGGAAATGTCTTTAATAGTTGTGTTTATGTCTTGTTGCTGAGAAAATGGTATACTTTACATATCTATATAAAATATCAGCAAAAGTGTATCCACCCAAAATATATATATAAAAAAATAGAAAACTCAATAGCAGAGAAGCAAATAACCCAATTTAAAAATGAGCATAGAAGGCATGCAAATGACTACCAAATATTTTTTTTAAAATGTTCAATTACTAATATCAGAAAAATGAAAACTACAATGTTATCTTTCCATACTTATTAGAATATTTATAATAAATAAAAAGACTGAAGATTACAAGTACTGGTAAGGATGTATATAAAAAGGCACCCCTTTGTACACTATTGATGGGAAGATCAGTTACTATAGACATTATGGAAAAAGTATGGAAATTTCCATTAAAACAGGAAATCACCCTAAAATCCAGTAATCCCAATTATGGCATATATTGTTTGAGATAAGGGGTACAGCAAAAAATCAAACACATGCTCAGAAGTAGTTCAGTGAGGCAAAGTTTACTTCTGCCGAAAGGCATGCTACCAAACGTAGCAAGCAAGCATCTTTAGGCTAGTGATCCTCTCTATTTTTATTCCTAATGCAGCACTGCCCCTTACTCTTATAGGATGAGCTCAGGAAAATTAGCAATTGGCTAATTTTAAAACTGGGGTGGGCAAAGGAAGGGCTATAATTAAAATGGCTACCGTTAGATGATCTTACATCCCAAGTAAGGATAAATACTATATTCTGAAAATGGACCATGGACTTTCTATTTCTCACAATATCCAAAGGAAATTAAATCAGTATGTTAAAGAAATATCTGCACACTCATTTTCATTACAGTGTTCTTCAGAATAGCCAAGATAAGGAAGCAACCTAAGTGTCCATCAGTAGAAAAATGGATAAAGAAAATGTGGTATATGTACATAGTGGGGTGCTGTTCCATCTTGGAAAAGAATAAAAACAAATCCTGTTATTTGCAAGAACAATGGTGAATGTGGAAAATATTATGTTAAGTGAAATAAATCAAGCACACAAACACACATGCCACATGATCTTCATGAGTGAAATCTTAAAAGTTGAATTTATAGAAACAGAGAAGAGGATGATTACCAGGGATTGGAGGCAAGAGGGGTTAGGAAACAGGCAACAGATACACAATTTCAGTTGGATGAGCTGTTTTACATGATTAAAGTTAGGAACAATGTATTATATACTTGAAAAATGCTAAAAAGAATAGATTTTAAACATGGTTATAAAATATGTTAATTAGCTTCATTTAGCAATTCCACAATGTATATATATTTCAAAACAAAAGTAAATAAAACTTTATTGAGTTGTTATCATAAGTCAATACGGGTAGAATGGACTATTTAAGAAGTACCTTAGGAATGATTGATTGACAATATGGAGAAAACAGTTTCTAGTGTCACTTCGTATCATATATCAGTATAAATTATAGTTGGTTGTTTATAATGAAAATATGATATTGCAGTAAAATATTTTTGGGTGCTTTCAGTTAAATGATACAGAACTGTGAGAAAATAATTGTGAATGAGATTCTGATATAAATCTATTTCCAAGGGATTCTATATCCTGGACAATAAGAATGCCTTCATCTTGCTAAAATATTTATTCTATAGAGTCATGGTAGAATACCACTGTCCTGGACAAACTATTTTCCCCTCTGAAGTATCAGGCCAAAAGAAAAGTTGCTTATTTCTATACCAATGATGTATGCTTTGAAGAATTGACCTAATACTCATAACTTGAAAGATATAACTGAAGCTTGGAAACGTTTAATGATTTGTGCCCAGTGACATGCACATTAATAATGAATTTTGAAATTGAGCTTAGTCAGATTTGCAACTTCTCCTCTTCCTGTCCTGATTTTCTAGCACATTTTATAACTGGTCCTAATTGGAGCCAATTGTCACCATAATATTTCGTAACTGGGTTGTTCTTCTTGAGATAGAAATCAAAGACAATTAAAGACCTTACAAACAACTGTAGAGGAGGAGGGTGGCTCAAATCCTGAAATTAGACTACTTGTCTTTAGATATGATGCCTGTACTCCTGATTTTTAACAGCCTCTCTGAGCTTAATTTTCCTAATATAATGAGAGTATTCTTATGAGGGAATTGGACCACAGTTATCTCTGAAAAAAATGACTATTTAACACAAATGAACCAAAACAAAGTAATGTTTCAGATAAATACTTTTTTCATACATTTGTAGATACAATATACTAGTACAAAATATTTTAAGTTAAATTTTATAAACTATGTCTAGGTAAGTGGAAATAAAAATACTAACAAATTAATAAGTGCTGATGCTCATCTTAAAGTTTGTATAGTGCTTGTACATTTGGATATAAAAATGTAATATATAAATGTATATAATTGTAATATAAAAATGTATAGTTGAAACTTTTAATATTTTTTTGCCTTTCACAATATATATACATATATAAATATGTCAAGTTTCTTAAACTAAATATTATGTCAGGTGAATGGAATATTGGTCAGCTCATACGACCTTATTTAATTGTTGAACATGAATCTGAGCTTACAAGGATCATGCCACATTCCTTAGAATACCTTTTTATTATGGCAACAGGCGTTATAGATAATTCACTACAGAGTCTTCATTTACAGGTCTGAAAATGAAGTCCTAGAGTGATTGTTCCATGTTTAATGTTGGCTCACACATCATATTAATGATGATTTTTATTTAAAAACTGGGTCACTGTGGTGAATTAGCTGTATGGACTACCTGAGGCTCCTTGTCTTAGAAATGAAGATAGACTTCTGTGGTTATAAATCCCATTTCCTAAGTGACCCAGAGACATTCGACAGGAAATGGCAAACCTCTTGAGCACTGAATTCAATTTTTATTTTCTCTTATTAGTTTCTAATGTAAAAGTCTGTCTTAAAGCCGTGAAGTGAAGGAAGGAAATAATAATTTTGAAAATGAGGAAGAAAAGTAATTGCTTTGTGGATTTTTAACTTTGGGGTTTAGGGAACTAAAGCATCTGGGATTGAGGAAGAGAAACACTCAATTGATTATAGCAGCCTCTGGTTCTTGGTGGTGTTCATATGACAGGAAGACAGTGATCCATGGTATGCTGTGTTGGTGGGGAATGGGAGGATTAAATGAACTCTAGATAGGACAAAGGGGATTAAAGGGGAGGGAGGGAAAGGGAGGGGGCCTAACAGTAGGAAAGATGGTGGAATGCGATGGTCATCATAACCTTAAGTACCTGTAAGAAGACCCGAAGGATGTGACTCTAATTTGTGTATAACCAGAGATATGAAAAAATTGTGTTCTATATGTGTAATATGAATTGTACGGCATTCTGTTGTCATATATAACAAATAAAAAAAATTTTAAAGTCTAAGTTAAAAAAGAAATGAGAGGTGGATGCAGGAGGAAGGAAGTACAGAAATAAAGCCAGTTCTCTTCTCCTCCATTTCTTCCTTTTCAATGTCAACAACTGAAGTATAGTTTGTGTACAACTAACATCTATTGGAAATATACGACTCAGTGTGTTTTAATGCATGTACATAACAACCAGCACAACCAAGGTACAGGACATTTATCTTGCCCCCAGTAGTTCCTGTGCTCCTTGGCAGCCAGTTCATCCCTCCCTGATGTGCTGCAGCTGCAGATTAGAACTTGGACTTAGCAGCCAAAGAATATCTCCTTGCAGTACACCAATTGAGCGATGAAAGAAATTTTTAAAATCAGTGTATTTGTCTCTATTCCTGGGAAAATAAATAAAAATGGGGTTTGAGGTTAATTGGCCAACTTTGTTTAATAATTGGAATCAATTATATAGAAGAAACATTTAAAATTTGCAATAGTAAAGCCAAGAGCTGAGATTCATGAGTCCAAGTTGACATTAGAGGGAAAATATGCACATGGAGAAGTTCCAGAAAGATGAAGTTTTGAAAATACAATTCCTAGATCCTTGCGAATCTGCCAGGAGTAGAAGTCATTCATGTTCACACTGCAAGACATGAGGGGAAAAATCACTAAATGGGTAGATAAAGGGATAGATGGAAAGATGAATGAGAAGAAAATGAGAGAAAGGGAAAGAAGATCACATCAGGGCCACTTTCTGATAATAATTCTGAAACCAGAGGGCTGGACAAGAAAGAAGGTTCCTGTAAGACTATATTGCATGGTGAGTAAGAACATAGGGTTAATATTGGAGACACCTACCACGCTTTACTAACAGCCCAACACTAATATTCCTGTCTGGGCAATCTGTCCCACATGCTGCATTCATCATTATGACTTGTAAAATGGAAGCAATGGTATCAGTGTTGCAGAATTAATTTAAAGATTAAATGTCGAGAAGTTAGTAAAAGTATCCTGACACAAAAAGGGCACCTGCTATTATTCCATTTACATAAAGAACAAAACTGTTCTAACCAAGCTATAGGGAGATAGAGTAAGTGCAACCTTTGGGTGGAGGATAGTGACGGGGGAGGAGTCTGAGGAAGCCTCAGGATTGGGGATGGTCCTCTGCTTCATCTGTGGGATGGTGCTTTGGGAGAGTGAGTGTGTACATGTATACATGTGTGATATTTGTGTGTATGTCCACTACTTAATGCAAGCCACTTTTTATGTAAAAGCAAGAGGAGAATATATGTTAATATGTTCTCATACGATGCTATAATATTGCCTCTGGGATATATATATATATATATATATATATATATATATAGATAGATAGATAGATAGATAGATAGATATAGATAGATAGATATATATATATAGATATATAGATATATATATATATTTAAAATACACTGGTTGCTTGTTTGGGGTAGGGAGATGAAAGACAGGAGAGGGAGGCTTTTCACAGAATACCTTACATGTCCTGCTTTTTGAAGTACCTAAACCTATATACTCTTTAGGAAATTAAATAAAATTTTAAAAATAGCCCAGAACCAAGCCCAGGTCCCTCTTTCTTGCTATTTCCCAATGGCTCTGGTCCTTTCTGATTAGGGATTTAGAAATGTTGTGATGATGAAGCTGCCAAGACCAAAGAAGTCAACTTTGACAGAAAATAAAGGCTTATTTTCCTGCAGTCTATAATATTACCCCAAATACTTGGTTTCCAGGGATTCCTGCTGGGAATATCAGATAACCCAACAACTATTTTTAATTGCCAAAATGATTTTAGTGAATACCTACCATTGCAGCCCATCTGGATGTTGCTTTAATTTGCTTCATTTTTCCCCCTATCCCAGCAAGAACAATGACAACAGCAACAAAAATTAACTTGAAGATGCAGCTGTTGGGAGGAGTGGTGCTTATTTCCAAGCCCAAAAAAAATTAGGTAGAGAAAGAATTATGCAGAGAAAACATTTTTCAAGATCTTTTTGTAAAGTGTATGGGACAGTATGTGAGAAGGAAAATGCACATGTAAATAAAGTATTTTCATTATACTTAGAAAATGACAGGGAATCGAGAGTCTGAAAACATAGTTTCAGCTAAAAACAAAGTAAAAAGTATTCCCTGAAATTAAAAAAAAATAAACTTCAAAATTTGTGATAACAAATAAAATATGGATATTGGGTAATTGCTTAAAATCACAATGATAGACATGACATAGTAAGCTTTCTTATGGTGAAGACCATGAAAATTGCTTTTGAATTCCTCTTAGGAATGTACAGTGTCACTATCTTTATAAGAGATCAGATGGGCAATGTGGCAATAGAGAAAGCAATAGATTGCAAAGTCACCTACTCTCTGCTGACTTTGGACTCATCCCTCATCTCACTGGGTCTCACTGTCTCCGTGTACACAGTGGGGAAATTGCTCTAATTGACCTCTGCCATTTATAAATTATGTCTCACTTGATTTTGTTGAGCACTTCAAAATTCCCCTGCTGTATGATTTAAGAATAGGGATTTTTTTTTCTGCTAGACTATACTATTGATGGAGCAAAGTTTTAACTTTTGATGCCACCCTGTAACAAACCCCTTTACAAAGGATATAAGTTAACCTATATTACGTTGTTGAGTATAGTATATTCAAATAATATAATGAATCAGTGCTATACATTCTTGCCTTACTAATATTTTCTTTGAATGTTTCATGGTCCCAAGAAATTGTACTTTGTTTAGTTCAATTAACTAAAGATTGTGAACTCTTCATCTTAGAAAATGAAAACTCGGGTATAGGAAAATAAACTCATACATGCTTTGAACCCTGTGTAGATTTCCAGTAAATTAAAATAAGGATGAATGATGGAGAGGAGAGACTTAGAAATTCCACAGAACACTTGAAAATTTTTGTGAATAGCAATGGCAAACAGCAATTTAAAAACTTTGTTGACCACCTTGAAATTTTATTTCCTGAATTGGAAACAAAACCCTTGAATGGTTGGGTTTTGCATGTCATCATTATTTTCTTTATTGACATCTGTGTATGTGCCCTTTATGAAGAATTCTAGGGTGGTAAAGCAAAATTTTTCATACATTCTAGGTTGAGTATTATGTGTAGTTTTTTGTTTTGTTTTGTTCCCATGATTTCTTTGCACGATTTTTCAGTCTTTTGCTACTGGTGATTTCTCTTGATTATGTTCAAGTTTGCAATTTATATCTCACCTTCCATTAAAATCACCAGTAACTTTAAATCATAGTAGAAAGAATCTCAGAATATGTAATCATGATAAAGTTCATGTGACACAGGTCATTTTTCTTTAAGTGAGGGGACCATTTACTGTATAAATGCTGTTGTTAAAAATCAATTTATAATAAACTGCTACTGATTTGTTCTGAAACCATAGCAAAGACTATCAAAAACTTGCATCTGTATTTCTTTACATAGTTATAAATGTTGAACTTTAGAAAGTGAAAATTGATTTTATTAAATATTTTACTGAGATTTTATTAACATTTCTAGATTAACTCTGTTTTCCATATCTACAGGTAAAACAGTACATTTAATTAAAATTTATTTTTCATTTATTTCATAAGTTAACTTTAGTATTATTTAAATAACTCTCATTTAGAGAGAAAAAGAATAGTATTTAACTTTTTCTAAAGATATTTGGTAATTCTCAAATCATCTCTGACTAGTTGGAATTTCTTACTTCAGTAATCTGAAGTTACTGGTTTAGCATGTATGTGAGCATAAGTAAATATTAACATATTTTTTGATTCCCCCCAAATATTCAGCATATAATAATGTCTTTGGGTGCAAAGAAATATATCTTTCAGTCCCATTAGTTTTTCCCTTAGCTTGGGATATTGATTACAAATTATTTAGAATTCTTAGCATTTCAGGAAACCTGGCATTTCTAAATACAATTTATATATATATATTTCTGGAACTTTTGTGTAACAGACCCCATGGAAATAACTTGAAACAAGAGTAAGCAAAACCTTTGCTCCTTGGAGAACCGGATTTGAGGCAAGATGTCTTTTCTTAGTGAAGCCTCCTTTGGCCCACCATCCATCAACTTTGACAGCTTTCTGTCATCTATGGCCAATAATCCCAGCTTAATCTACAAAATGTAAACTCTTCCCAAACAGCAAATGTGTTTCCCAGGTGTTAAGAAGATCATCATACCAGTTCATTTGCTGAGACACCATAAGTCTCATTCTGGGGGATATGTACATCCTTTGAAGACACTGGGAGAAGAACAACTCCCAAATACCATTTAATTGATGATCTTACTGACAACAATAAAAAGCCCTTCCAATCCCTCATGCAATGTGTGTGTGTGTGTTGGCTACCTACATAGGCCTGTGCTCAGTCACATGTACATTTGATTGTAAAGAGGAAGAGTGGCTCAGGGGGCTCTTTCCCTGATGAGGAAAGCGACATGGAACATCCTGGGGTGGTATGATGGTAAAGGAGGCTCACAGGTCTCCCTGGGCTGTGATTTGGTCTTGGAAAGGTCCCTTAAGATTTTGGTTTTAGCATCATTATTAACATGGGAAAATGATTATTTGGCCTGCTTGCTTCTCAAAATTTAGTTTGTGATTCAAAGTAGAAAAAAATGTGAAAAAAAAGAAATCGCAGAAGACTCCAAAAAAAATCAGGGAAGTCCGCCTGAAAATGAAAGCCTATCAATTTGGATAAAAGGTGATCAGCCCTTTTAATCCTAGATATTAACATTAGTCATTCTGGCCTGTGGGAGATGCGATTTGAGGATGAGTGTTGAAATGCTTGTAGGTAAGCGGGTATTGAGTGACCTTTTCACAAAATTCTAGGAAATATTGTTCTGGTGGCTGCAAGTTTGCTCTTAGTAAATTAATGGTATTTTGACCATTCTTGTTTAGTAATCTGAGCATTAGGTTGGGACTGTATAAATGTTGTAATAGGAACATCTGTATGAGGAGTAAGAAACACAAAGTGCTTGCAAATCAGTAGATTTGGATGTAAATGCCAATCTTTAATAAATATCACAAAGTGTAATGTAGTAAATGGAATAAAGGTACACAGTGTTGAGAATAAGGGTTTGAACCCTGGATACAGGGTACTTGACAGTTCAAATTCATCACTAACTGAATCAGTGATGATGTTACTTAATCTTTCTGTGTCTCTGTCTCTTTATAAGTCCAAAGGGAAACAATAATAGATTTGAGAATATAAAATGCCTTGAACAGTTTATAGCACAAAAAATGTTGGCATCATGCTGTTGTTATGTACAATAATACAGCCTGAGTTGCTATCCTAGTTTTCTCACTTCTTTTCTTTCAATTTCAGCTTTTTTTTTTTTTTTTTTTTTTGGAGGGGTAGGGAGGTAACTAGGGATTGAACTCAAGGGCACTCAACAACTGAGCCCTATTTTTGTATTTTATTTAAAGACAGGGTCTCACTGAATTGCTTAGCGCTTTGCTTTTGCTGGGGCTGGCTTTGAACTCAGGAACTTGTTTATCAGCCACCAGAGCTGCTGGGTGAATTTCAGCTTTCTTATCTGAAAAATGTTAAGACGAAACATCTTTCTCTCCCATTACTGAAAGATTTATAGGATAATGTTTCTGTAATTACATTGTGGCTTTCAGGAATTATCCACATATTTTGAGTTTTTCAAAATTTATTGCAATAGCCAGCATTAAACTGCTAAATGGAGAATCATCCCCCTTCCCAATATATACATGTCTCACCTGTTTTACACACACACACACACACACACACACACACACACTACCCACCTCTGCCTTACTAACTGTGGATCAGTTTCTTAACCTCAGTGCTGTTGCATTTGGGGATGGATAACACTTTGAGTGGGGACTTCTCTATGCACTGAAGGATACTTAGCTTCTTCTCAATAGATCACAGTAGTGCAATAGCCCCCTTACACACCCAGTCCTAGGGGACAAATTTACCCCCAGTTGAAAAATACTGCTCTAAAGCATCTCTTAGATAATACTTCCTCCAGGAAAAACAGTCAAGGAGCATCCTAGATGGATTTTACTGTCTCTCTTATGCACTCCTGTATGTATACCTAGATAAATATCCACCTGGACTCATAAGTACTATTCTTATTCACTTATCCATTTTCCTCGTGGACTATAAATTTACTTTGATCAGGCATGGTATCTCATGCCCCACTGGTTTTCCTGTAGTAGGCACTGTGAATATTTGTGTAAGGGAGGGAAGAATATCAGGGAGGGAGGGAATCAGGAAGTTAATCTGACTGTCTTAATGACTAGTAACCCTTAATAATTCATTAGTCTATATGGGCCTCAACTAAAACTAGAAAGAGGTCTTGATATTGTTTAATGTCCCACTGTGTATTTTTCAGGGCCCCAGCAAAAATTAATGGGTAAAACTAGTTTCCTAAGGAGTTAGTGGTCAGAAGCTACCACTTACTCCTTACTTCTGCAAGAAACGTGGTCCATTAGATGGGAATCAGCTACATATTTGGCAGACACCTTATGTCCCTGAGTAGCAATGAAGAGTCTTGAATCAGAAACAGAACAGAAGTTGGAGCTAGCCCTTGCTACAGAAGGCTCGACTGTAGTTACCAAACTAATGCTAACTATCATAATGAAGCAGGGAGGCTGCCTCAGCTGTTCCAAGTTTCCACGTTTTTGTCCAAACAGCAACTTAAAAAATGCACAGAGGATCACATCAAATATGAATGTGATTGGGACTCCCCTTATCCTGCCCCTAGAAAGGGAGGGATAGAGACTTCCCTCCCACAGAACTGGCTACAGCTCTGAGTCTGTCCTCAGATGACTTCTCTTGCCTCTCAGAATGGGCTTGAGAGGGAGTGAACTTCAAAGGGGCTGGGTAGTCTCTCTAGGGCCCTTTCTCACAGGCTACCCTTATGTTTTCCCTGAGTTTAAAGGATCTGACCACTGTATTTCATTGCATTTAATATACATCATTATTTCATGTACTACAGTATTAAAAGTATTGCCTTCTGAGTTAATAGTGCACCATTTTATTACTTAGAACAGCCCCCTATTTCCCTAAAAGAGCTTATTTAGACATAGTTTTTTAAATTCTTATACACACATATAAGGGAAAACAATAAATAATAAATCGTCCTAAAGGATTGCTGAGAATTGTCATTGCCCTTATTTTCTTTCCCACACCCTCAAGTGTTTTGGTAATATAGTATTTCTTAAAAGACAATGCACTGTGCTTTGGTAGGGAGGCTGTCTTCCAAGTCTCCCAGTCCTAATGTTTTAAATGTAAGAGGAGGCAATGATAATTACACTATGACTGTACCTGGCTTACAGCTACTTTAAGAAGCATCCTAATTTCAGAGACCATTAAAATGTGGAAAAAAAAATGTGCAACTTAGAATTGATGAAATAAGTAATTCATACCTTAAAGATGGGAGCGATATGTTTTCTTCTTTAAAGTCTTGAAAGAATTCAGAATGGAAAGTAAAGAGACTGTCAGAACCAAGTTCACATCCTCCTGCTATCTCCCAGCTATGGTATGATGACAAAGTATTTAACTCCTCTGTATCTCAGTTTCCTCATCTGTGAAATCTACTTCAGAGAATTGTAAATAATTTGGATATCATAAGTAACAATGCCCTGCGTAGTTGTACAAAATATGTATTTTTGTTGTTGTTTGAAATAAGAACTCTACTGGTATTTTCTTTGTACTTGAAAATTTTATGTATAGTGTTCCAAATAGAGAGTGTTAAATTGGAAAGTTTCTTTTTTTAATATTTATTTTTTAGTTGTAGTTGGACACAATATCTTTATTTCACTTA
This sequence comes from Marmota flaviventris, assembly GCF_047511675.1. Classification (NCBI taxonomy): domain Eukaryota; kingdom Metazoa; phylum Chordata; class Mammalia; order Rodentia; family Sciuridae; genus Marmota; species Marmota flaviventris. Next base: position 189,412,261 of record NC_092498.1, read on the forward strand.
TTTATTTTTATGTGGTGCTGAGGATGAAACTCAGGTTCTTGCATGTGCGAGGTGAGTTCTCTACCACTGAGCCACAATCCCAGCTCAGTAAACTTCTTATATCTTAATAAATTGGTTATTTTGATGATGATGGGCCCATTCAGATAACTCTGTTTTTAATATATTTCACCTAACAAGGTACCCATCTTATAGCTGTGCAGCAAACGCCTTTTTTATTCCCTCCAACCAAGAATTTGAATTTTGACTGAAGAAAAATGGTAGATCATCAGTCAATCAAGAATTAATTTTATTTTTTTCTTCTATACTCCTTTACAGTACAAATTTTAAGCAAACATCATAAACTCACTGACTAAATCATGGCTTAAACCACAGTTGACCCTATAAGGCTATTATCTATTTTAGCACTCAGTAAAAGCACTAATAACCTCCAGTACAAGTCTTAAAAATTAAAATCAAGGGATTAGCAATATAATTCCTGGTGTTAAATTCATAGTAGGTCATAGGAAATCAATGTCTCATCTTATGAAGCCAAAGAAAATAGTCAGAAACTAAAAACTATTATGGCTTCTCCCATGAGGTGCTTGAAACTTGGTGGTCTCTGGCTACTTTGGGCTTCTTTATTTTCCTTTTAGATTTTCATTGCTTCTTCCATCTTATTAACTCCTAAAGAACCTAGAAAAAAAATCTTTATTTCTCATAACGTAAGAAGCAGGTTCTAGTCCCTTTTAAAATGTATAGGACTTACATTGAATGCTCTCTCTCCTTTTTTTCTTGTCTCTCAGGATAGAAGAACTGAGGAATGACATTGTCACATTTCACTAACATCTATGCAAGTTAGGAGAATTTTAGAGAAATGGATATTAATAAATATATTTCATATTTTTTATTGTGTCATAGATTTTTGTCATTCTAATAACAGATAAGGAGCAACCCAAGAGCCGGAGCTGGGGGATAACCACTGTGAGCTTGCCCTATGCCTATGCAGCATCTGCCATATGCAAGGAAATCATTAAATGTTTGTTGACTGCAATGAATATTATTAAGAAAATGAATGGGAAAGAAGAAAAAGGAAATTAGCTATTTAGAAAAGAATCTTAAATTCTATCTGAATCATACCAGTAGAGTAAAGCAACTGGCCTAATCTTATGTATCATCAATTTCATTTGTATTTAGAAATATAATTCTTAAGCTTCATCCAGGTCCTCAAATCCAGTTCCTGCAGAGGAAGACAGGCTTGGAAACTTCTTTACAGAGCTATCACTTTTGGTGATTCTTATGTTCAGGTGAATTTGTAAAACACTTTAAAAAGTAAACAGTAGTCTATGTGTCTGTGTTACTGCAATAAGCAATGACACATTTCAGACCAACTTAGTGACAGAAACATTAGAATGTGATGCTGGGCAGCAATATGATTGGAGAGGAAGTTGCCCTATTTTTTTTTGTTTGGTCTCAAACCATCATTTGACTGTCCTAGAGATCGCATCACCTCTAATTAGGTACCCGAAAAACATTACTTTATTCTGATTTCTAGACTTAATATTCTCCAGTGCTCAGAAAGCTACAATTCTTTTCAAACACTGCTAAGTTGGTAGTGATTAAGAGAAGAAGCAACTTAGAAAGTCAGGAACTTTTCCCATTCCTTCTAATTCCATTATACCTATTACTATAAAGATAATAAACAATAGGAAACTATATTTTAAATAGCATAAATATATAAGATCACATAAACACAAAAACATTTATTAGACTCTACTATTTTATGACCTTCTATTGCAGTATGATAAAGATGCATAACAACATTCCAAGCTCTAGTTGTTCATATTTTCTGTCTCCAGGCATGTATAATTTTGGTACCATCATTTAATCTTTAACTGCTTCTCCGTGTTATCATTAGGATCTGAGTCAGATAAAGCATTATAAATAATAAACATTATTGAGTGATGTGATAGCTTAATCCCAGAGGAAATAAGAGGTTCAAATTTCCATGTAAAATTTTTATTAGCATTTATGTAAGTAGAGCTTTTTTTTTTTCCATGAGTTTTAGAATATTTTTACTTTTCTTTAGTAAGGCAAGTTGATACAACAAAGGTCAAACATCAGAATCCCAAAAGAACAAAAAGTCGACCTACCAACATAATCACACATGTCCTGTATCAATGGTGCTTACTGATTCATTTATAATGAGATTTTCTGCAGTGAATAGCCCAGTTTTAAGCATGTTTTTCCTAGTCTTTGTGAATCACTGTTTGTCTGTCTGAAAACCTATTTTGTTCTGTTTGCAGAGCACCTTTCACTTGCTAATGATCTGTGCAAATTAAACAGAAAAGGGGAGGAGAGGTGAGGTTAGCTTTTCAAAATGTCTTTGCTCTGAGTCAATGGTAGGCAAGAAGCATTTAGCCTTTGCCTCTCTTGACCCCCAGGAAAACTTTCAGGACACAAAGAACAAGGACCACATACACATGCATGCACATGCCACCCAGAAATGCAAACCACTGGGAGGGAAAGCCTATTAACAAGACCTACTTGCAAAGGAATAGCAATGAGAGGAGTTGATTTCTTTATCCCAAGTAGACCAGTGTTGTACTTCTCTATAGGATCACCAGACTGAGCATATGCTCTGACAAGAAATTTTCCCAACATGATTCCATTGGAAAACAGTAAAATCCCAACCAAGTTTTATACAGATGTAGACCCAGAGAGTTTAAAGATTTAGCAACTTTCCCAAGATCGTCCATTGTTTAAAAGCCCAGCATGAGAAATAAAAATTGTGATTTGTTCTTTGTTCGGCATTAAGTCTCTGGTTTGCTAACTTTCTTTAGGGTCTTAGTGGGAGAAAGGGAAATGGAACTAAGTATTTGCAACTGAATGTTTATTTACGATTTATTGGTTAACAATATGTTATTTAAATTTACATCCTAGAAATTTTTAAATTCTATTTTTTCATTTCAAAACTGAGAGCTGCTAACCATTTGGGCATTTGAGTATCTTGGGACTTGGGACTTCTCTTGTTTTGTGCAGAGTGCTTTTAATAATTATAAAGAGGATTTTGTGGTGGCTTTGAAAATGCTCAGCGTTGCAAACAATGTTTTGCTATCCAAAAGCCAGGGGAAATGACTAAATGGAACTTGGTACCATTTAAAAAAACACTGAAAGGTAACTTCTCTGAAATGAGGTTTCTGAATATATAAAACTTAATAAGCAAAGAATGGATCTTTGTGTGCATTCTCCCTAATATTGAATTTAAGAGATTTTCCTCTGGACAGTACAGGGACATGGCCCTGTATATCTTCTCCCCTCTTATTTCCCAACACTTTATACCATTTCTAATGGAACTCTTTATTTTCTTTTGAATACCTGGCACAACTAAATGTTTTCATTTATATTCTAATGAGGTTTACTATGTGCTAAAAGCAATTTTATAAAAATTTCCAAACAAATCTTGTACTATATTTCTATAAATCAGAGTTGAGGATGTTCCAGGGAAATAAGGTCTAGGTTTCTGCTGCACTCATCCCACTGAAGCATGATCTCTGCTTTTGCTTTTTTTTTTTTCTCTCAAATATGTAAAACCCACTCTCCTGTACTTTCTTGCACCCTCATATAGTTGTACTCAGAAGACAACGACATTTTTGTTTGGCTCTCTGAAAATTTAACGTTCAAGATGGAAGAAATAAAACAGCCAGCTTTCTGCTTGAAACTTGTGGTCAAATTTAGAAATATGTCTTCATTCCAATTCCCACTTAACCTTCAGATAACCTTCTCAAGAGAGTAATTTGTATTAGGGGAAAAAATTCAGCTGGATGGGAAAATAATATGGAGTTCAGGACTTATATCTTCTTAAGCCTTTTAGATAATAATAGTAGGGTATGAATGGTTTTGGTTTGTAGTTCATCCAACATAAACTGTATAATTTGCTATGCGTTTTAAAATTAAGAACCCTTCGAAGCAAGAGCAACATGAGATCAAGAAGGGCTGTGGCATACCAAATTATTTTTATATAATATAAAATTACTGTTTTTGCTGTCTTGTATTTTGTAACCCAGAGTCAAGTTTACTGCTATCTTGGGCATCTGGATCCCATCTAGCTATTGTACTCAATGCTATAAACCACCATAGGGCTTTTCTTAGCTCCTAAATGGTGTTTTCTTGGGCAACTACTTTTCTTGGCCAATGGCAGGAATCTGGTTCTGCCCTGAAAACGTGGCTGAGCCATGGATCCAAGTTCAGACTGCAAGTACTAGGAGGATTCTTTACCTGCTCAAGTTCCTAGGATCAGCTTGAAAATGAAGAGTCCTAAGATGGGAACCTGGCACTCTGACCACGTTGTTGTAATCAGACAAAAGATCCAGCTTGTAATTTTGGTTGATGTCCTGAATGGATCAAGATTGAACACCATTGTATCTGATTGACATTTTTATCTGCTATGTGAAAACTTGATTTAAATAATTCCACTTAATAATCTCATTTTAAAAAAAGAAAAGCATTTGTCAGAAAGAAAACAACAAACTTACTAACATCCCATAATGAAATTTCATAGGAATGTTTTAATATCTAGACTACTAATTATTGCCTCTGATAAAAGATGCATATATCACCCCCCCCCCAAAAAAAAAAAAAACAAAATTAAATGAGCTAAAAGGTATTTATAGATTACCAACAGTGTTTTAGCATAGAACTAGGCAACCTGGGCTCCAAAGGAGACAGAAAGATGCATTCCCTTTGCTCTTCCTGAAGGTGTGTTTTTAGTACACAGCGTTGTGTAGTAAAGAACTTTGTTCTACAACTGGAATTGCTTTAATATGCAGATAGATAATATGTGCAAATGCCTGTGTTAATACAGACACATTTCCATTTAGAGGAGAGATTATAGACTATTTTCATAAGCCAAATTTACTTTATTCCTCTACAATTTAGTAAATTAACAGTTGCTATGGGTAGTCCAGTTTATCTCTATACGTGGTAATCATATTACTGAAAACACCTGGTACTATTTACCTGCAGGCTTTCCCCATCCACCCTGGAAATAATAACCCCATTCACTAACAAATGGAGAATAGGTGAATATCCCTTCCGTGGCTCAATTCTGAGGGCATATGTTTTACGGTGTGTCTCAGGGGTACCCCGTTCCTGACGGTGGTAACGTACTTGATAACATACCATTGATATCTTCCTTGCCTGTATTTTCTGAAATTACTTTTTATATCAACTTCTTGTACTTAAATCCTCATCTCAGGAAGTATTCTAATGCTTCCTATTCCTTTATGTTGGAAAAATATATGTTTTTTTTTTTTTTCCAAGAGACCATCATTTAATTGCCTGTGTTCCATATTCAACCCTCCACCCACACTGCTCAGTGAGTTTTATTTTTCTATAGTACACTAGTTCTGGCCTGAATTACTACCACCGTATTCTAACCAGCATTTCTACTTCTAGCTGTAGACCACTCAGGCAATCTTGTCAATCATTACCAGACCAACTTTACTACTCATCTGTCGTTCCATAGTTCAAGCATTCAAGACTCATCAGAGTTCCCTACTTTCACAACCTTAATGATATCACACTAAATTATTATCTGTGTGTGGCTGCTGATTCTCAATATTTATATCTCCATATCAAGTTTTCCTCTCAAATCTCATTTTTTAGATACTACTGCCTTCTTGACATCTGCATATAGACCTCTATTAGATATTTCATGTCAAATATAAAGCTAAAGTCCTGATGTCTTCCAACAATCGTGCTAATTCTGCAGCCTTCTCCATCTCAGTTATTGACAGCTCCACACTTATCATTGCTTAGGTCAAAAACTTTGAAAGTATCTTTGATTTATCTTTTATCCTCTCAATCTACCTGTAATCTGTTAGGAATTCCTCATGTCTCTAACTTAAAAATATGTTCAAAATCTGACCAGTTCTTACTCTCTACACAGGTAAAATTTTGGCACAAGCCAGAATCAACTTTTTCCTGGATTGCTATGTCTCCTGGCTGTTCTTGCTTCTAGTTCAGCAGCCTGCTATTTATTTTCCATATAGAGAGCTTCTTTTAAACCATTGGTTCATAGCTCCTAGCCTTTTCCTGAAAACAGCCATATCTCACTCAGGGTAAAAGGCATATCCTTACCATGACCTATGAGGACTGACTTGAAGTGTTTCTAATCTCACTCTGACTCTTTTTTTGTACGAACTGCCCCCTTACTCACTCTTTTTCAGTCAATTGATTAATGTATTCATCACTGAGAAGATTCCAAACGTTTCCTTCTGTGTCAGCTGTGTTCTAGGCATTAAAGATACATATTGAATAAGATAAAAATGGTTCCTATACCTTAAGACTTATGTTCTAACAACATTTAAGATATAGTAGTTTTAAGGTATCTAATCCACTATGCATCTCTGGTCCTCCTAACCCCCTTCCGAATTCTGTGTCTCCATCTGTGCTCCAGGCAAGAAAAAGAAAAAAACATCAAGCAAGGAAGAGACTGTTCCATCAGCTAGAAAGCCAAATTCCATTACAGCTTATTTTACTTCTCATTGGTCCAACAATGTCATAGGGCCACCTAGCTGCAAGGGATGCTAGGTAATGCAAGTGTTTACAAGAGTCAATGGCTGCCTTCAAGAACTTCAGGGTTTGTTTTTGCTTATATTGTTTTTATTTTTATTTATTTATTTTTTGTTGTTTTGTTTTCCAGAAAGAAAGGAATGTGCCTTGTGTAGATAAATAGCAGTTCCAACCATAAACACTATAAAATCATCCTTGTTTTATACCAAGTCTAGGTCCTGCCCACTTCTGAGCATCTTAATCAGAAAAGCATTGCTACCCTCACTTGTTTTTTATATTAGAATAACTGCTATTTATTGCCATCAATACAGGAAATGACCCAGTGTGGCCTTGTAAGAGAGAATTAATTTGCAGTGACTCCTGCTGATAGTTGGCTGCCTTTTAACTTCATAACTTGAAAATTGTCAGTATTCTTTGAAGTTAGTAATAGTTGTAAAGTGCAAATAAAAATTATCCTAAAGAAAATCAAGCACACAATGGCTAGTCAATGAGTGTTCTTTCACTAGAACTGTTGGTGTATGTGTGAGGGAAGGGTGGGACCATGTCCAGAATTTCATTGTTATTTTGTGTCCCCTTGATATGGCTTTTGGATTATAAAATGTCCAACACATTTTCTCCTTGGAAATGAAATTTAAAGCATTTGATAGGTTTCTGGTTGTGGGTAGAGTATTAGAAGCAAAGATATTTTGTGTGAGCATTTGGGTTGGAAGTCGCATTGCCAGCATCATCTCCAGAGTAAATGCATTTGCACAGCAGGATTGCACATGCTAACTGAATACACAGTTACTTGCTTCAGTCTTTCTGCCATGGGAGGTGATTTTCCAAATAGGTATGTGTAGCCCCATTTTAATTAGGTTTTATTTTCTTTAATGAGCAAAGTAATGGGTTGAACCAAGAACAAAAGATTTATCAGTACAGAAAGAGCAGGCAACTATTTGTCTAAGTTATGTAAAGTAGCAGGCAGGTCATTTCAAGGAAGGACTGGGCAACATGTCATGTGTATGTGCAATATAACCGTTTCTAATATCGGTCCCTGGTATTAGCAGTGTAGAAGCTCCTAATGAGGCTGGAGATAATATGAGCATATGAGCGCATATGAGCTTTTTATTTACAATGATGATACTCAAAAGTTTGTTTCAGCAGGAAGCATCACTTTTGATTTTTTTCCATGTTGCTTATTGGTGGGTTTATTTCTACTTAATTTTCTGATCCTAAGACAGTCCAGATTGACATCCCTGGGGACTGCTGTTTCCTGTTGGTGCCTGTGCAAATGAAGGAATTTAGCAAGAGCTCTGTGTCTGTTTTTGTTTTGTTTTGTTTTTTAATTAAGAATGTACAATTCTTCTCTTGGAGCTCAAGTTATGGGTGATGTCCTGGTTTCTGTACTTTGTTGTTGTTGGTTTTGTTCATTTTTTTTGGTGCTGTGGATCCAACATGGGACCTCACACATGCTAAGCAAACGCTATACTCCAGCCCCCATGTTTCTGTATTTTTACAGGCATCTCAGGTTGTTCCTCACAGGCAAGTTTAAGAAGCAGTTTTCCTGTAGGAACAGGCAGCATGATGGATCTTGACTAAGAGCACTGTGTTGGGTATTATCTTTGTAAGTCCCTTGTCTCCTCATTATAGAGTATTTATTACCAGGATACGTTTATGAAGCATTTAGTACCCATAACAACATGGGCACTAGAGTAGACCATTTCTTTCTTCATAAAATGGAAGAAATCACTTAAAGAGCAATAAACAAACTTACTAATAATGCTCAAAACTCTGGAAGTATTTATAAAGGCCCCCGAGAAGCCACTGATGATAATTAGATACCATCTTTTTTTTTTTTAAACTGCCATTGGAAAAAGCTCTTCATCTTTTCTTGGATATTAATTCTGTTTGGAGGCAATCCTGAGTTGTAAAAGTATGCCTTTTCTTTTTTTTTAATTCTTTCTTTCTTTTTTTTAGTCATACATTACAGCAGAATGAATTTTGACATAGAATACATACATGGAATGTACATACATCAATCATATTGTCAATTCTATTCTGCTGCCCTTCCTATCCTCCTTACTCCTCCCCTCCTCTCCCATCCTTTCTCTCTATCCAATCTAATGTGACACACTTTTTTTTCTTTTTCTCATCATAACATTATATATGTATTCTGTACAATAATGAGGTTCTCCTTCCATCTTCTGTGCAACTCCCCTTCTCCCTCTTTTTCCCTCCCTCCCTATTTAGTGGTAGTCTTCTTCTCATGCTCTTCTTCCCTATCCCATTTTGAGTCACCCCCTTATATCAGAGAAGACATTCGGCATTTGTTTTTTTTAGGGATTGGCTAACTTCACTTAGCATAATCTGCTCCAACGCCATCCATTTGCCTGCAAATGCTATGATCTTGTTATCTTTTAGTGCTGAGTAATATTCCATTGTGTATAAATGCCATATTTTTTTAATCCATTCATCTATTGAAGGGCATCTAGGTTGGTTCCACACTCTAGCTATTGTGAATTGTGCTGCTATAAACATTGATGTGGCTGTGTCCCTGTAGTATGCTCTTTTTAGGTCTTTTGGGTATAGTCCAAGAAGGGGAATAGCTGGGTCAAATGGTGGTTCCATTCCCAGCTTTCCAAGGAATCTCCAAAAGTATGTCTTTTCTTAAATACCCAGATGTTAGTAGGACCCACATAGGTCAAGGTCTTTGAGAGCCCAGTAACTAAGTTGGGAAGGTGTTCTTGGAAATAAATAAATAGATAGATAGATAGATAGTCCTCTCCAACCCCTCCAAACAAAAAACATCAGAGCCTAAAATGCAATTTCAATATGACTGAGAACAATGTGCCGATGAGTTTTATTCTTGTAATTTTATGTATGTTAGAAAGCATGTGAGGACAGGATAATGAGGCATATGATTCTTCTTGAGTAAAAGCATGCATTAAAATTTAATCCAAGTCAACAGTAGATTATAAGCCTATCTTATGTTAGATAGATATGTATTTAGAAATCATTAATCCACCAAGGCTGTAACTTATAACTTTTGATACTGTAATATTACCCTGAGAGTTTCATTTAATCTCCCTGGATCGTGTGGCTTACAAGATTTTTCCCTCACAGCTGCAAAATTACTTGATAAATTGTCACTATCTTCTGTTACCTGACAGAACCCCAAAATTGTTTTCTTGTGGTCTGTATTTAGGGAATGCTCCTAATTCTTTCTCATCTTAGAACTATAAAAAAAAAAATACCTCAATACTGAAGTATTCAGTTGCCTGTCAAGTGAATGACTTGTGAAGCATTTGAAGTCTGTGAAGATCTGTAAGGAACAAACATGCCAACACATTCCATAGTTTCTAAAATTTCATCACAGACGTTTCTTGATTTGAAATACAGTAGGAAAGGTTGAGAAAATGTGCTATTCTTCAAATGTTACCAAGCTGTCCATTTTAAGGCATGGACTAGTTATTTACGTTAGATGCTACAGATTAATGCAAACCTTGTAGTTCATCAGACATTGCTTCAAACTTCAAAATTTTCTGTAAGAGTAAAACAAAACTGCATTTTTAATATTTGAGACATTAAAAAACATATTCAGATTCTCCAACTGCCTAAAACTATCAATCAGAATAACTCTCTTTCCCCAAGGTTTAAAAGTTGCGTTCATTGTTTTAAAGTCTTGTAGATTTATTTTCAAGTTATTCTAGTTTACTCATAAAGGTAGAAAAGTCCTATTGTAAGAAATAGTCCAATTTGGAGAAAGAGACCAGGATGGGACTTTAGTCATATTTAGATGGTTAACCTGGGCTGAACTTTTAAGTGCTTTAACTTAATCTGTGCATGGAAATCATCAGAATTCAAAAGTATTTCTCTAGTTTTGCAAAAAGTTGAATATGACTTTTTTGTCCAAGGAGAGGGTCATGGTCATATTCAGGGAGAGTTAATTTGGAAGCACTCATTATAAAGTAAGGATTCCTTAATCCTTTCCAAGACCTACCAAATGAAAGTATCCAAGGGGATTATATTTGTATAAACACCACTGATGAAACTTCCTGTTCTACAAACTCTGGAAAATCATACTATTATATCTTTAAGTTTAAATTTTATTTGTCCTAATGTTCTGTTTCCAAAGGATTTACATTAAGATAAGGAAATGTCCATCATAAAATATTCAGTGACAAAAAAAAGTTCACGACAGAATTTAAGACTACTACCCCCCCCCCCCACACACACACATGCACAGGGTATGATCAGAAATGATCAGAATATAAAACAGAATAAAAGAAAGTGTCATTGCAAAAATTGGCCTCAGAAGTCCACCTTTAGTTTCCTGGATATCTCTTAAGCAAGGAAAGATACGTTAAGGAAAAGAGAGGGAGACTGAATGAAAGATTAAAGGAGGAGGAGAAAAATGAGCAAATGTTCGATGAGGTGTTCAGATGGTGAGGATGAGGAAGATACACAGGATTGAAGGTATCCACTGTGAACATGTAAACTCTTCACTGAGTGTGACGTAATCCCCTCCTGTGCCACTGCTATATGCCAGTGAGAAGATAATAAAATCACAATGATACAGAAGCAAATCCAGGTGTGTTGTGGGTGACTCCAGAAACCTGGAAGATCTGGGTTGGCCTATGCCATTGACATTTTGGTTACACACACACACACACACACACCAGAAAGACATAAAGAACAAATACCAAAAGGTAGAAGGGTTCTCTCTAAATGCTGTGATGTTGACCTTGGTTATATAGTTCCTCTATAATAAAGGGAAAAATGATTTAACTATGGGGAGATAAAAATCATTTTCATGTGTTTTCAACAAATAATTCTAAGTTCCATAGAAGATCAACAAAGCTTAATACTCTTTTTAAAATCCTATAGTATCCAGAAGTATACTACACTATGTATATTTAAGAAAGATATATATTGATTCAACTATTGAACACGAAATAAAATCCTTGGGTTCTCCAAATATGGTGTGTTCTGCAAAATTTTATATCATGCATAAATGCCTCTGTTTCAAAGTGGAGGGGGGAGCATTTTAATGATTTTACATTCATCTGTACAATTCCTTTTGCTATCAATCATAACAGTGATTCTTGGCTTCTTTTCCTTCTTTTAAAGGTAACTTTCCCCTATTTTAAAATTAATATTATGAATCCCTGTTGTATGTAACCCTAAAATGTTCAGTTTTAGCTGTCAGATAAAAAAGTCTGAAGGTCAGCTCAACTCCTTACTGCTGTGTGACCTTGGGTAAGTTATTTACCTCCTCTGCAGCTGTGTTTACCCATCTGTAAATGGGAATAATGAACCTTTCAACTTTATGGGGCTTTTCTGAGGATTACATGAGTTAATGCACATAGCAAGCAGGGCATAGTCCTTGGCCAACTGTACAAAAATAAATTAGCCATTATTGGTATTTATTCATAATAGAAACTTCAGGGAAAGAAATTCTAAGAAGAGAATAAAAGTTATCTATGTTCCAACCCCAGCAAGTATAACTATCATTTGGGAATCTTTTATTCTTACGTTTTTGCTTAAATACAAAATACAAAAATAAATCTACTCTTACACATTGTATTTTTAATCTCATTGTTAAACTTTATGTAACTTAAATAAATCTGTTACTAAATATTGTTCCAAAACATCATTTTCAGTGACCACATGCTTTTCTCTTTGTAAGGAAACATCATAAATTATTAAATAGGTTATTTTTGAAAATAATAGATATTTCCAGATCATTGACATTTTAAGAAGGTTACATTGGTCCGTCCTATAACTAAATATAGTGCTAACCCAGGACAATTACTTTAAAATCAATTTATAGAGTTGGAATTACTGAATCAAATGGTAATATTCTAATGTATTTTTAATGCATATTTTTAGGTATTGCTAGCATTCATTCCAGTTAGTTTGTGCCAATTATTTGTTTTAACAGCATAAGAAACACTCTTTTTTAAATGTTTTTTTAGTTGCAGGTGGACACAATACCTTTATTTTATTTATTTATATGTGATGCTGAGGATCAAACCCAGGGCCTCTCTCGTTCTAGATGAGTGCTCTACCACTGAGCCATAACCCCAGCCCCTGAAACACTCTTTAAACAATAAATACATTCACTTTCTTTTTCAAAAGAATAAAAAATAAATAAATACAGCAGATATTTAATTTTAAGATCATTCCATTGAGTTTTTAGAAACTGCCCGCTCATTTTATCTCCTCTGTATTATATGAACCTTTCAATCTTTTGAAGAATATTTTATTGCTTTCTTAAATGAACACATTCACTGGAGTAGAGTCTGTTGAGCACCTCGTCAAGCAAGGCAGGCACTTTGCATAGGGTTAGGGATGGAAAGAGAAGGGCAGATATGCTGGAGTTAGTGGAATCTATGAGGAGCAAAGGCCTAGTAAAACCTACATGGTTCCTTTTAGGGACTTGAAAATGAACATTCAACATTAGAAACCAAGGAATCCCTCTTAGAGCTGTCTTCCCAATTGAGAAGGAACCAAAAAATGGGGAAAGGGAGAATTGGACAAGTCTCAGTCACAGGGAGCTGACATTTCTTGAACATTTTATGAAGAGATTTTAAAAAGCTCTGGCTTCCCGTGTTAAAAATAATAACGGCTTCCATTTGTTAAACACACGTACTGTGACAGGGCTCACTGCTGATATCTTCTGAGTGTCTGTGATCAGTATGGGAATAAATTGTGGGTCTACCTATGAAGTGGATCCTGAAGTTGGGTGGCATAAATGAGCTGGCCCGAGAGTGTGCAGTTATGGTGGCATTGCTGGGATTTGCCAGCAGGTCTGGCTCCCAGCTCTCCCTCACACTCAGTTACACCCAGTTGATCCTTTCAGTCTCTTACATCTGTAATTTTTGCCATATCTGAATGTCAAACTTTTCCTTAGTCTCATGTTTATTTTTGAAAGTTCAATTTGAAACAAAACTTTATGTTTATGTCATAAATAGAAAATCAGTCCTATTTACACAAAGAAATAAAAATTCATGAGTCTGTGTGTACTACCTCAGAGAGCATCTCCTCTCTCCATACCTCTTCCCATCTTCTGCCAGGGGCCTGGGTATATATCTCAGGGGACACTGTGTCAGAACTTGCCTAAGAGAGAGAGAGAGAGAGAGAGAGAGAGAGAGAGAGAGAGAGAGAGAGAGAAAGAGAAAGAAAGAAAGAAAGAAAGAAAGAAAGAAAGAAAGAGAAAGAAAGAAAGAAAGAGAAAGAAAGAAAGAAAGAAAGAAAGAAAGAAAGAAAGAAAGAAAGAAAGAAAGAAAGAAAGAAAATACAGTCAATAGGAATAAAAGAATAAGACTAAGGGAATTTTACAAGAACCTGGATTTGTGCTTTTCTTCTATCAGTTTGTTTATTGTCTTTTAATGGTACCGAAGAGTAAATGTTCTTAAAGTACAAAGGGTATGTGTCCTTGTCCTGGAGGGAGAGAAAGAAGAGCTGCATAGATCTCTCCGGGGCTTGGAGAGGTGCTCTGTATACCTTATTGAATTTGACTTGTGCTGTAAAAGGCTGGAGACTCACCACATTAAAAAAGAACCACCCTTCCCTCTCTGGGTAGTTCCAGGCTGCCTTTCCACTCACAGATCCCAGAGACGACCCGCCAATCCTGCTGATTTCCATTTACCAACACAGATTAAGCCTGTCTGGACAGACTGTGGTCTGGTAGCATTTTCTTAATCAAATATAATGACAATCTGAATAAATTCAAGTCCATTGAACATTTTTCATGTCTTATTATTAAGAAAAAATAGGCATTTTGATTCTTTGAACACTTTAAAAATAAAACTCTTCACCGTGTCACTTTCTGTTTGTTATTGTGAAGCATGACAGTTATCTGAAGAGAACCAGCCGTATTTAATCTGACAGCCACAGACTGGGAAGAGTGCTACCAATCTAATTATCCAGTAATCTAGTCAGAATGAGAGTAATTCTAGGCCTTTCTCAGGCAGCTAATCACATTTCCGGTGCATTAGCAACTACACATGGGGATCTCTTAGGAGCAAGGTTTTTGGCCTGCGTGAGCTTCATGAACTTCATCCTGGCATAATTTCTTTGCTGGCTTTGCTCAACATGGGTTCTTCGGGATTGTTTTGTTTGGTTCCTACCTTTGCCCTTCATTGCTTGAACTTGCCATAGGTTCAGCATCACATTCTACATTTGACAAGCTTCAGGTTTTGCTTTGAGAATGCAGAAAAGGAGGGGAGGATTCTGGAATCTGCTTATTTTTTCTCACGCAGGGATACATTAAGGAGTGCAATGCAATCTGGTGGGGAAGAAGATGGGAGAAAAATGAGAAAGTGATTTTCTTTAAGGAAAGCATTGTTTGCAAACTATTTTGCATGTCATTTCTATTTCAGTGTGGATGATTTGAGAGAGAGGTTTTCTACAGACGAGGCAAGAGAAAGGAAACAGTTAACAGATACTTAGCCTGTTAGTTAGTGTCTCTGAATGTTAAGCTCTGGGCAATATTGGCCATATCTTGTTTCTGTAACTGCAATTTTAATATGAAATGTAATCATTGACAAAAAAGGAAAGTGCACACACACACACACACACACACACACCCCAGAGTGGGATTGTTAATTAATACCCTGCCATTTCCTTATTCTGAAAGCTTCCATTTAGGATAATTTCATATTATTCCTGTAAAGCAGAATGTTTTTCAAGTGCATTTGTTTCTGACACTGTGAAATTGAGGTGTCTCTGAGAAGTCATTACACTAACAGCTGGCCTCTTTAGCTCCCATGTTTGGAACAGTTCTCCAACTTTTCATAATCACTGCTTGGTCAGTCTGAATCTAAGTGTTTGAATTTAATAGAGGGAAATTCCCAGTCACTAATAGGTTTATAATGCAAAAAGTTGCCCCCAAGTTATCTTTGATAAATGTGCTTCCCAAATAGCCCGGAGCAATCAGAACCTAACACATTAGGAGGAACACTGCAAGAAAGAGAAAATGTGAAATACTATGTTAAATTGTTGCACTTTAATCTTGACCAAGTTTCAATCATAATTTGTGCCCTCTCAGATGAAAATTTTGAGGGCTTAAACATGTTCTTATTCCTGTAATTGTAGGAGGTGTCTGCCTCTACGGACTGCATTGCTTGGGTGTACCTATATATATACACACAGGGACTATTACTGAATCATATTTGAGCTTGGAGTTAGCAGCATCAAAACACAGAGGCTGATGTGTCTTGGACTGAACACATAGACTGGTTTCTGTGCTCATTGGTCTGCCTCTAATTATGTTGTCTCTTCATTTTTTTTTTTTTTTAGATTCAGTGTCTACATATGCTATTGATAGGCCTTTATCTAAATAATTCAGTAAAATTATATTATAAACCCAGTTTTCAACTAGTATCCAATATATTATGCAAATTTTAGTTGCTTATTATAGACATCATAGTTATTTGACTTCCATGTATAGATGAAAGAAGGGTTCATGTTGGGTGTTTTAATATTTCTATGAGCCTGGTTGTGTATTCCAATCCTTTAAATTTTTTTATCTTTTTATAAAGGTTACTTATCACATTTAAATTATATTTATGCATTCCAATACTGTATTACCTTATATATTTAATCTGAGAATGTGAAGACACTCATGGAAATTAATGGCATGGTAGCTAATCACTATGAAGTGTTGCTTAGCCATGGTTCAATAAATCAAATGAGATTCAGAGTCAAATGAGAAAAAAATTCTGCTATGTGATTGACTTGCAAAGATTCCAGCATCTCGTAGCATGTAATTGGCACAAATAAAAAGAACATCAGTTCTTACCTTTCTGGAGACAATGTCTCAGTACAACTTAAATGCACACAGAGGCTGCATATTAAAAGCTTCTCTGAGCAATGGAATTTCTAGGTATTTATAAGTGTGGCACTCCTTTCTCTACTTAAAGCCCTACATCTTAAATTACTCAAGTGATTGTGATCTGAAAATCAGTATACATTGTTGATTTCCTCGGGTCAAATTAATATGTGCTGAGTGAGTAAAGCTTTGTAGAAGTCTTTTTTGTGTCTTATTCATTCTTTGCCAGGGTGTCTGGTGCTGTCCAAGGAATGTCCTAGAACAGAAGTATCTTTGTATAAAGAACAGTAATAAATTCCATCTTTGCCATATATAAATTACCAGCTTGCTCTTGATCTAGTTTGTTTCTGTATAAAGAGTGCTATCGACTTTGAACTTTAGTTAAAATCATGATGAGACAATGACTTCAAGTTTTGATCCAGTGCATATGGTAATCTTCTATTTGACTACGTTATTTTAAAAAAATATATATTTATTTTTTAGTTGTAGTTGGACACAATACCTTTATTTTATTTATTATTTTTATGTGGTGCTGAGGATTGAACCCAGGCCCTCGCATGTGCTAGGTGAGTGCTCTACCGCTGAGCCACAACCCCAGCCCCTTGACTGCATCATTTTTAATAATAGTTTTCCACCCCCTTTAATTTGCATGTTTTTTGTTTTGCAAAGCCAATTTGTGTAACATGTTTTAGTTTAGAGACAGTCTACTTAAGCCTTTTGACAGTTCTTTCTTAGACAATTGGAAATTTCCAAGGGGGTATTAGTGTTTTGCAACATGGATTATATACCTCCTGTATTGGCATTGTTCAATGTTTTCTTGAGTATTAAAAGAAGTATTATTCTTTGGGTAAATTATCACTGGCTGTTATCCCACTACCCCACCCCCCATATATAATATTTTAAACTTATTGGTTTATGTGACTGTCATGGCCCTCATTTAGGAATTCCTGCAAAGCCTTACATTACCTCTAACTGTGTTTATGCACTGGTAATTTACATAGGAAACATAAAATCCTACTGCTTTCCCTAAAGTTCCTATGAATCCATGCTTTCCAACAGAGTAAAATTTGGCCATGTGCCTGTTTAAATTAATTCCAATTAAATAAAATTAAAAATTCAGTTCCTTATTTGCAGTATTCATAGTTCCAGTGCTTAGTAGCTACCTACATGCAGGTAGCATCTTCCAGATGAGACAGTATAGATATAGAATATTTCCATCAATGCAGAATGTTCTGGTGGACAGTTCTTCCTTAAATGCTTAATAAACTTATAGACAAGAATGTCTACATTAACTTGAGGCAGAGAACAATTGTGACCACACACTCCCAGGTTCAATACCAAAGATAGCAAAGTCAATAAAAGTGGCTGAGACTCTCAGAAGGTACGCACTTGTAATTACACCTCATCGTGAGTTCCTGCTGCAATTACATGAAATCATTCACATATTGGTTTTATTAATTCTTTAAAAGGAGCATGGCCAATGGCCACTTGACAGTTCTTTTTATTTCACTGTAGTTAACATCGCTTAATGATTCTTACAAATCTGTCTACCTTTCATTGCAGGTTTCAGTTTCTTAACAATTTTTTTTTCTTTCTTTTGTTTATCAAACCATTTCTCTGCTATACCAGCAGGGGCTCATTTTTCTTCCTCCTTTGTCATCCTAAGTATGGTTGGTTTCCCTTCCCTTATTTTCCTTTTCTTTTTCTCACTTTTCCTGTTCCTACAGTTCCATCTTGCCAATGTTTAGGTGTCAGAGGAAGACTAGGCAGGAGAGTTCAATGTGCCTTTTTAAGCAGACATTCTGTTTTCTGAATCACCCCTATGACTTAAGCGGAAGAGTCTTTGGGGAAAGTCAGTTATCACACACATTTATCTTCTTCTTTCTGAAGGTGTGTGCACGTGTGTAAGATTATGGGAATGCTCATGCCACGCTTCTAAAGCATTCTTCTCCTCTTCTTTTTTTAATCAAGTGCTGAAACCTGGATGCCCTGTGGGCATTGGTGACCCTTGTCTGGAAGTGCCCTCATTCTCTGTGACTAGTGCTGCTTGTTCTCTGTGAAAGCTGGGACTCATCAAAATCCAAAAAGAACTTGCCTCTGGTTTGAACTTTTCCCATAAGACAGCCACATGGCAGAAGCCTAAATGTTCCATTGTTGGATTTCTAGATACAGAGGGAAATTTAATAGTAACAAATATGCTGATATAATTCAGTGCAGAAAAATATGCAATGCTAAAAGAAGTTATGTCGCTTCCTAGGGTCTTAGGATTTTCAAGAACTTGGGATGATTAGCAGATGATTAGCAGTGTATTATGCTTCTCCAAGACTCTGTATTCAGGGCAGAATCTAATCTATTTCAAAAACATGTTTAGACAAATTTCTAGTTTAAGATTTAGGGATTTCAAAGCACTCTGGTATAGTCATATTCTTGTCATGATTTTGTTAACTGATTTATCTTGTAAGTTATAAGTAAAGATTATTATATATTTTGAAATATTTTTGAGGTATGAGGGATTGAACCCAAGGGTACTTTACCACTGAGCTGTCCTTTTTATTTTTGTTTTATCCTTAGCCATTTTGATTTTTATTTTATCCTTAGCCCTTTTTATTTTTTATTTTGAGAGAGGGTCTTTCTAAGTTGCTGAGGCTGGTTTTGAACTTAGCAATCCTCCTTCTTTATCCTCCTTAGTTGCTAGGATTACAAGTATGTACCACCACAACTGGCTTAAGTGTATTTTTTAAAAATCCTCATATCTTTTGTGAATGTTGTGTTGCTCACCTTTACTGTCTTATTGGCTACCCATCCCCAGAAGCAGTCATATTTTAGTAGTATCTAACTCAGTTCTGTTCTCAGTGCAAGCTGTATATCTGCTTTCCCTGTGAATGGAATGCTCTCCTATCCATCAATTATTTTGAGAACTTGTTCTTCAATTTAACTTTACTCAATTGTTCCATTCATGGAGAAGAAACATCACTCTGTGTTAGCTATCTGTTGCCGCATAACAAATCACCCTAGTGTTTCCTGGCTTACTATAACACTTACGGATTCATGATGCCTGTGTGGTAAGAATCTGGGAATGACTTGGCTATGTCCTCTGTCTCATAAGATAATACTCAAGGGGTTGGTCAGAGGTGTTCATGCTGGAGGATCTGCTTCTAATATCACTTTGTAGTAGTTGGCAAGATTCAGTTCTTTATGGATATTGGATTGAGGCCTATGTTTTATCACATGAGCTTCTCCATATGGAAGCTCACAACACTGCAGCTTAATATATCACTGCCAGTAAGTGAGAAGAGTCACAGGCAGAGTACAAAGGAGATGGAAATCACAGTCTTTTATAACTTAATCTTGGAAATGATATCCAATAACTTTGTTATATTCTGTCGGATACAAGCAAGTCAATAGATTTAGCCCACACGTATGGGGAAGGGATTGTATAACAAGGGGACAACGTGAAGAAAAAGACTTCTGGGAGCCAAGCTTCTTATCACACCCTTCTCCCAACCATCCTAAGAGTGAGTACTTATACTACTGAAGTGAGTCCCTACAGTGAATCTTTATACTACTCTTTTGCAGTACAAAATCACATTACTAGTTTCTGTTTCTTATTTACTGTCATATCTTTACCATGGAGGCTACTTGGGGAGTGATGTATAAAAGTTGGTTGAACAAATGAATACATTTACATGATAAGGTTTTGCATAGAAATGACTGAGAGCTATTGGACCTACTGCATGGAAAACCATACAGAGATGATGCTACTATATCATCATGGGTAGTTCCTCTAAGATTAAATGTTTTGCAAATCATGCACTAAAAGTAATGCAACTTATGGAAAAAGTAGGGGTGAGTTAGACCAAACAAAACCAATGGAACTTTGTAGTCCAAACATTTGTTCTTGATCCATCCAGATATAGGTGGTGAAAGGCGCTTTAAGTATAGAGATTCTTTATTAGAATTTTAAAAATCACATTTGGTTGATTTTTTTTATTATGAACCTATTGTTTTAACACAGGGTAAATGTCTTTCAACTTCTAACTTAGAGCTTTGTGAGACTAATTAGCATCATGTAAAGTAGAGAGATTCTTGAGGCTTCTAACCCATCTCCCATTGAATGAAGACAATGCTGTACCATTTATAGCTTCCCACTCCACACCCTGCCAAATATCTTTATTGTCTGAATTTTTTTTTAAATTTATGTGAAAGAAAACTTCCCCTAGTCACTTCTAAAGCATTCACAAGTTTGGAAGAATCTCAGAGGAACCAACAATACTTCCAAGTTATTCTTTTTTATATCGTTTTCAATTGCATGTAAGCTAAGGCATGTTCCCTAAAACACTCTGGATATAAACCAAACTGTCTCAGGGTTCCCAGATTCAGTAAAGTCCCCTAGGAAGCAATGCGACTGCACCACCTGATTTGATGTGTAGAAAGTGCCCTTAGGCCTTTTGGCCTAATTGACATGTGACTTTGTCCTCATTCCTTACTTCAGAAATAATATTATAGAAAGTATAATGCTTTTGGTCTAGGCTCTCAATGTAAATTGCTCACTCCTTTTCTCCCTCCATTTTTATAAACACTATTTCCATGCTCTTTTCTCTTTACCTTTAGTTGGTTTTTCATTTGTATTTATTTATTTTTTGGATAGATGGTATGTTTACATGGCGATAAATTTTAACAAGAGTCTCTGCACCCCAGCCCATCATTAAGACAATCTTCCCTCCTGAATCCATGATGTTTTGCTATGTTGCTCTGGGGCCACGATTTACATTTGAGGAAGTTGTGCAAGGGCCAACAAAATTTATCATTACCTTTTTGACTATGTCATCAAATTACGGCATGTGGCATTTTTTTAAACATAAGCAAGCACATTCTTGCTTTACTTTAGCTAAATGAAGTAAATATATAATTTGTGGCCTGCGAAGGTGTGTATACTTGAACTGTTACAAGTTATGGGGGAAAGTGCTATCATGGGTGACAAGGGCTTATTATAAGCACACATGGGAACTAAAGAAATATAGTGAAATCTCTAGATAGCCACTTTAATTCTAGAGACTCTGGATCTCAGAGGGGTCCCAGTCTGAAATGTTCAGTGAACAACTGGAGAGTTGGAAATAATGCATTTTAATTATTACTTCAAAGGCAGATATCTACTTTTTATCTTCCATCAAGAATCATTTTTAGACTACTTTTATGTGCATTCATATCCTCCTCCAAGACTTTTTTTTTTCTTTAGTTTCGGTACCAGGGATTGAACACAGGGGCACTCAGCTACTGAGCCACAACCCCAGCCCTATTTTATATTTTATTTAGAGACAGGGTCTCCCTGAGTTGCTTAGCACCTCACTTTTGCTGAGGCTGGCTTTGAACTCACGATCCTCCTGCCTTAGCCTCCTAAGCTGCTTGGATTACAGGCCACTGCACCTGGCCCAAGACAACGTTTTTGAGTGTGTCACTACCCTATGTGGAGATCCTCTGGGTGGTCTCTGTCAATAACACATGATGATATAGATGCTTTCCATAACCAAGGTGCCATGAGTTCCCATTCCAGCTCTGGTGTAGATAATTACAATCAAGGAAGTGGAGTCACATGGCATGAGGCTCAGTCCTTTCATTCTGAAAGACTGATTCTCCATTAGCCACTACCCTAAGAATGGTGTTGCAGTGGGTAAGGTAGACACGTAAGCATTTCAGAGACAATTCAGAGGAGAGTGAACTCATTGTATTTCATTTCACATCCTCATATGAATGTTATTTGAAGTAATTTTAAAAGTATAGTCTTAAATATTAAAAAATGTATTTTCCCATTTTGCAAATAAGAAAGTCCACACCCAGGGAAGTTAAATAGTATATTTGAGTTATTTCTATGAGAAGCCATGCCAATAGTTTAAAACCAATTAAAAAGAATCCCATCATGGCAGAAAAAGTGTCCATTATATATAGTATTTGACAAGGTACTTGCTCAGTAGACAAATGAATAGAATTAGAGAAGGCAATTTAATTACTGGGCAAGAAACCACTTACATTATAAAAAGGTGGCACTAAACTTTTCTTTCGGATATGTTAGCTAAAAGTGCCTATTTTATTAAACTTATACTCTCATAAGACATTGTTAGGCTTCAACCATTTATTTACTTGGAATATCTAGTAGTTTTAATCACATTTCAGGAATTTATTAAATATCATGTTGTGTTTAGGAATGCTGGTTTATTATCTAGGGTATTAATGCAATTTGTTTTTATAGAATCCAGGGTCTTGATACGGTTCTATGCTCCACGATAAATCCCAACTACTCTATTTGTTGATTTCTTTTGTTATTGCCTTTTAAAAAATCAAAACCATATTTAATAACTTATCAGACCAGTAGTCTATCAAGCTGTCTCATGAAAGCTTATGAGATCCACTTAATTATAGCCTCCTTGGATTAACAACAATGCCTTCCCCAATGTAGAGGCTGCTGATTTCAGGGCCTGGAAATCAGGCTAACAATCTTACTTAGGGCCCAAGTCGGTCTGAGATGACTAATATGTGTAAAACATGTTGAATGTCCTATCTTTCTAACAGCTATATTTTGCAACTGAAAAATCGGCAGAAACTTTGAATATACCCAGAATACATTTTTTAAAAGAAATCAATTTTCTTTACTGTGGGCCATAAATTAAGATATTAAGTTATAAAGTTAATATTGGTTATTATTCTTCAAACAAAGTGAAGTGGTAGATTTTTGTGCAAAAATTTCCTGAGTCTAATGTCATGATGAACTTAAAAGTTGAAGGGTCACCTGTAGTTTGTACTAAGTATTCAGATACTAAGTAAAAAAAAATAATTTTAATTTGTACTAGCTTTTGAAATTAAGAACACTCACATACACAGAAGTACACATACAATACAGTTTTTGATTGAAAGTTGATGAGTTTTTAAGCACTGTGAGTCACAAAATACTACTCTTGCCCATTTTTAATGAGATCTGTTTGGCATGTTCTACACCTAGTACATCAGTGATACAGATGCCATTGAGATTACTTAATGTCTCTAGATAGTTGATGTCTCAACAAGGTCTCATTCAACTTAACTATTTTGTTCTGTCTCATATCATGATTTTTAAATACATTCTGGAAATTAGTAATATACTTCATTTTGGTGTACACTTTTAGCTTTTTCAGAAAAAAGAAAAAGGCAGTTGTTTAATCCACATTTGTTAATTTAAATACTTTAGTAGATCACTGCTCACATATACATACATATATAACTGGGTTCTCCTCATTGCTTGGATGATTAGTGAACATAAAATTCTGGAGAAAAGAATAGAAAATCTCCTTTTTAAAAAAAATAATGTTGGTATCAGAGGATATCTTTGATTCCCAATTATTCAGAAAAATTCCCAATTATTCTGAAAATTTCAAGGTGGTGGAAAATTCTCAAAGTCTTCTTGAATGGGAGAACTGTATGCAGATATCTGAGGTCATAATTCCCTCAACTGTAATTTTATCCTGTTGGATTTTTATATCTGCTCAGTTTTATAAAAAAGTTCAATTTAAATCTCTAAATGTTCTCAAAACACATTTGTACTTGTTAGGAAAATGGGAGATGAAGTTAAAAGAAAGCCCAAAACTCCTGTCAATGGCTCTTATTTAAGAGTCTCTGAGATGCTATACAAAATTCATAGAATCCAGATGAACACTGAAGATTAAATTAAAAAACAATTTTATTTATAATATCTGTGCCTGCCTTCAGCCATTTACTATTTGTCATGATCAATTATTGTAGACTCTCCTGCTGGTGATCTTATAATTACATGCCTGGCACGGATCTCTGTTGACTAAGAGGCTGCATCAGACTTTTATTGCTCACATACATACGAAACTAAAATTTCCCAAAGGAAGTTCTTTTCATAAGTGTCTAAGTCAACTCGTACTATGAAAGGAAAAAAAAAAGAAAAAGGTAAGGGTGTTTGAGCAAGAAAAACATTTGGAAATTTGTTTTTCAAATGTCTGAAGTTTTTTATATGACTGGAGCCCTCTATGTTGGGAGGTCCCAAATGAATCTCTTTACCAAGCCACATGCTCTCCTGTGAATTTCTGAACTCTGTGGAAATGCAAACATCAAAAGTATTAATTTTCTGCTCCTGTAGGTGTAAGGTGACTGCTAAATCTCAAAACCTGTTTTAATCTCTTTGGCCCAAACTTAGATTAGAAGAGAGAATTTGTAGAAAGGAAGGAAATGAATAGCATCATGTTTTATATCAATGAGAAAGTGTAATAGACATTAACTGTAGTCAAATTTCACATGAAAGGATACATTAAGAAGAAGATAAATATTTGGGAATATTGGTCAAAAAGATTCATTCCTATAAAAATGAAATGTAAAACCTTCATAAGGAATTAATTTAGTTCTTAAGATTTCCTTGTTAATCTTTGTGATAGTGGCACCATAGCAAAGACTTAAATCAATACAGATCTAGCATTTAATTCCAGATCTGTCGCTTATTAGCTACAAGATCTCAAGTAAGCTATTTAAAACTCTTGGAGTGGCATTTCCTCACCTGTAAAATTGGGATAAGGATACATTCCCTGGATGTTTTGGGGAATTACATGTATTGAATAGATACGTTTAACCTAGAACTCTACTGTTACTTTTGTTCATAATTGTTACCATCACTTAAGATGCATAATGCTGTTTAAAGTCTAAAGCATGATATAGAGAGGAGGATAAACATCTCTGAACTATGTAAACTTCTAAAGCCAGCTATGCAATAATTTCAGGATTAATATAGATTTCTTTCAGCTGAAGGACTTAGTCATGAACCAGGGTGAGGATGTATATTAATGGCTTCTAGGTAATAATAGTCCTGGAATCTAAACCTAATTAACATAATCACCCTTCCATTCTAATACAATATTCACTGTGGTATTGGTCAATATCAATTGGGGTTTGTGTTTTTGTTTTCGTTTAACCAAATAAACCCTGTAGTTGCTCCTCAATGATTAATAGCAAGCATCATAATCTATCTCTGGTAATCATCCTGTCATAATTCTTCCTCTCCTGATTTGGCCATGAAAAAAGTTTATTTTTTGCCCACAACACCATGCTTCAAAAGGTCCAATGCTTTCCATAGGACAGAAGTTGTCAGCCCTCACCTCCAAGGTCTTCTTTCACACACTCCTTACTTGAAGCTTTGTAAATCTTCTTATGCAGGTCTTCCTTCAGCTTGCACCTACTCTCCTCTGCTCAGGAATGTAAAGGGTGAATTTTGAACCTTCTCAGCAGACTTTATTCTCTTTTCCTTTCTGCAAGAAGGGAGATTGTCAGTGAGTCAGTTTGCAGGTACCACTTGGTGGTATCCCTGTCCCACTCCCTCGTCACTGCAGACACAATGTTAAAAGGAGAAGGCAGGAACACTAAAAGACAAGATTCTGCCTGTAATCCCTATTCTGATCATTTTAAACACATTCTACAAATGATAAAATCTAGCATGTAGTAAGGGAAGGATTTGGTGATTTATGAATCTATATTTTAGCTCCTTAATGATATGTAGTTAACATAGGGCCAGAAACTTATATGTCATCAATAATAACTGGCCACAAGATTGGCGGGTGAACACTAATAAATTAGAGACTGTAACTTGGGAGTAGAGGTAACATAGCTCCTCATCTACAAACATAAGTTGCTCTGAAATGCAAGAATATGGGCTGTGTGTGACTTTATCTTGTTTTTCTAAGAGAAGCCAAATATTGAATTATTGGTGTGTGTGTGTGTGTGTGTGTGTGTGTGTGTGTGTGTGTATGTGTATGTGTTTTTGTTTGGGCCTGTATTTTTTAAAAAAACATTAATGACTATTTTTAAATATTTTCATTAATATACTGCATTTATAAATAATATTGTGGTTCATTCTGGCATAAACATACATGCATGACATATAATTTGCTTTATTTTGGTTCCAAGTACTTCCTCTTCCCCTCCCTTCCCCTTTCCTCTACTGTTACTGATCTACTATTTCTTTCTTTTTTTAAATTGGTGCAGTATATATATATACACACACACACATACATATATACACACACATACATACATATATATTCACACATATACATATACACACATATAAATTACATATATATATGCACACACATACACACATATGGAGATGAAATTCGCTGTGGTATATTAATTTGTATACAATTTGTGGTATATTGATTTGGTATATCATTTGGTCAGTTTCATTCTGCAATTAACAAACTTTTTCTAAGGAAGTACTAGTCCAACAAAACGTGAGCTCTTTGAGCTTGTGGCATCAGAAGATGAGGGATTTTCCTTTAATGAAATAAAACATTTCAACAGATGCCCTCTTGCTTCATTCTGCAGCCTTCACACTTTCTTCCTCAGTGTCTTCACCTGTGAAATAGGGATAAGAGCAGTTGCTTCTCATGGGGTTTTGTTTTGCTTTATTCTTCCTCCAAAAGATCAAGGATCACGGCGCATGAGAAGATTAATGAGGTCATTTGGTTAAGTGCTCCTCGCTGGGTGGAAGAAGGATGGTGTGTGAATACCAAGTAGCACTTGACTCATGTGGTGCTTTCATTGTAAGAGAGCTGGACCATTTAGCTCTCCCTCTGCAGGGGGTTATAAAAGAGGCAACTGGGGAGGAGGAAGATGGAAATATTTCTTCACAACCATCTCCTGTGGTGAACCATGAAGTGGCATTGGAAATTCTGAGGGGCTGTCAGGCTGACACTGTAGACTCTGTATGCGATGCAGTCTGAAGAGAGACACACTCACATGTGAGTTAGTGAGCTTGTACCTGTTGGAGTAGGGAGAGAGCAGGTGTGGATGGGAATGATGTGTGACCTCCCTTCCTGAGGCTCCGCTCATACTCCTTTTCATGCTCTAATCAATTCTCCTTTTAATCTCTAGATTCTCCATCTTCCTGGTACAAACTAGTGAAATATAACTCAAATTGTCCTTAGATTACCCAATTATAGTCCATTTTTCTCTCAGATATTTCTAGTAGGTGGGTGGCGTTTCACACGATTCAGGAAACCAAGGCTCTTCCATCCTGTGGGTCCCCTTGGCTCCCTCAATGGCTATAAAATGTGATAAGAAGGTATCTTTATTTGTGGAAGGTCATTATCTGCAAAACTTGGAAGTGGCACATTTTACTTTTGACTTGCAGTCTCTTGGTGTCATTCACATCACTCAGTCACACTGCCATTCAAGGGAGACTGGGAAATATTGCAGAGCTGGGCCCCAATAAAGAGGAAATTATTTTGACCAGCAACAATGGGGAAAGATGAGTTAGCATGGCTGCCAGTTTCTGTGTAGGCACCTATGTGATCAGAAGTAGCAAATCAGATCCTCAGTGTGCAGAGGACAGGGCCCTCACTGTCTACCCTGACTCCTACCAGTTGCGTGCAGGCTGCTTGAGGAGCAAGTATGTAACCATGAAGATATGAGTGCCCGCTATGAGGACAGGAGTTGGGAATAGGTCATTACTATTGTGATACAAAATGAAATTAAACACAGTTTACCATTCAGTCCTTCTCCTGAATGTAGCAAGCTTTTAACAGATTCCTGAGTTCTAACTTGGTTACATCAGACATTCTGCCAATGAGATTGTTGTCTAGGTGTGGGGACAGACTCCTGGTGCTTCCTGTTCCACCATCTTCCTCTATCTGTTGGTCTGGTACCTGAGCTTTCTGAGATATTGGCTGCCATTGGTGGGGATGGAATCATTATTTCCTCAGTATACTGAAAAAAAAAGACAGAAAGTTAGATGGTAGATAATAACTGCCCTATACAGTTGTGTAGTCTGGTTTGCTCCTGTTTCTAAAAAATCTCATTGCACCTCTTTTTCAGAGGAGTGTCTTTGGGATTCCTGCTACATAACTTCATTTATATCAACCCATTTCCATGAATATCGTCTATTCATTCCCCTTAATGTCCACTTCGCAACGTATGATGCTTAAAGTGTGTCATGGTTGAGGGTGCTTTAATATTCAGAATTTAATCTTTTCATGTCTGTTGCTCATATTTTTACATAGTCACTTTTTCCTTTCCTTTCAAAGAAAGCCTATGTTTATTTCCATAGAATTGTAAAGTTGAGCTTGGCTAATTTTTGCAATGACCTGCTGGTGGGTTTCCAAGACTGTGGAAAGCTTTGGGTTTCTACTTTGCCCTTCCTTGTCCTTGAATCAACCTGGTTGCTGTGTTTTCACAGTAAAAGGCACAATGTCTATAACTTAGAGAATGTGGGTGGTGAAACTCCCATATAACCACCTGATTAAAATCTCAGCTTCATTTCTGATCACAATGCACTGTGGCCAGGGTACATCCTCAGTGCACACACTACAATTTTTACAAATCAAAGTCTTCTTTCTTATGTTATTATGATTGTCAATCCAGTAGTCTGCTCTCGTTTTTAACAGCATTTGCATTTCTTATTGTAGGGGAAAAAAATTCCCTACAATTTCAGGAATTCATTACATGGGATTGCCTTTTTAAAATTGCAACAGATGGAGAAAAAAGCATGTGAAAACTGTTTATAGTTCATCATATATATAAATGTGTTTATGAAAATTTATGGAATCATGATACTTCTGGATATAAAAAAGTATTAAAAGGAAGATTAATTATACACTTTGAAATCTCATAGTGTTTTCAACAGAAGTGCCAATTTATATTATCTCTTTCTAAGAACTGGAAAAGATGAGGGAGCATTAAGATTAAATGATAAAAAATAAATGTTTGGTTATTTTTTTCTGAAAAGATACCACCATAGAAGAAGGTGCTTTGAGGAAAGGTGTAACTTACATATATTAACTTAGGCCATTTCAACTAAATGCAGTAGAAGAAACCCAGGTTCCTATGATATAAAAATTGACAATAAGGCAATGCAGTGGCACCTGCTTATAATTCCAGTGGCTCAGGAGGCTGAGACAGATAGATCGCAAGTTCAAAGCTGGCCTCAGCAATGGTGAGGTGCTGAGCTGCTCACTGAGACCCTGTCTCTATATAAAATACAAAATAGGTCTGGGGATGTGGCTCAGTGGTTGAGTGCCCCAGAGTTCAATCCTCAGTACCCAAAAATATATATATTGGCAATAAAATATAGGTATTATTTGATGCAAAAGTAAAGTGACCCAAAGTTAGTGACTGAGTCAAGCTGTCAACATAAATTACAAGCATATAGAACTCCATTACTATGAGCAAATTTGGACTGAAAGTGACTGCTCATATCCTATAGTACTCTGTCTACAATAATTTGATGGATCTGCTTGTCTCCAAATAATTATCTTACAATTGTATCAATGTGACTTTCTTTCCTCTTAAACTGCCCCTACATGTTTCTTTTCCATGAGAACTCAAAAATGAGAGTCATAGATATAAGAGCTATTTTAAGAAGAGGAGGTGGTGGTCTACTAAATAGATTGATCATAGAAAGCTTCAGCTTCTAGAGTACCATGTTTACATTATTAGCAATAATGGTCCAAGAATATCTTTAACTGTAACTATAAAACTGACACAGTTTTGATAAATTTCTGAGATATTTGTATAAGTTTGTTATCCACCATGATGGAAAATGGTAGAATCCTTGGAAGTAGATGATCCTTTCTGATGGAAATTTCTTTGGCAACAATAAGGTTGATATTTTCTTTAACATCCTTAGTCATATAATGCCTCTCACAGAGTAGATAGGCACAATAAGTATGTTGAATTAATGTTGTCTCTGCACACTTTCCCCTTATGTTATATAATGAAATAAATTAAAAATAGGTTAAATTTTAAATCATCTCTATGAACATTTTGTGAGAAAGAGAGATTTAATGCCTACCATCTCCTATGAAGTACACAAATGGCCAGTAACTTTTAAAGTTCCTTAACATATTCCATAACTTAACATATTCCATAATTGTACTTAATTTCTTTCCTTATAAAGATTTCAACTCTAGATTATTCCTACTGTCATTTTAGGGAGTCTATCAAGAAAGAGCAAATTATTCCAGGCAAGATGGCACACACCTGTAATACCAGCAGCTCAAGAGGCTGAGACAGAAGGATCACAATTTCAAACCCAGCCTTAGCAACTTAGTGAGGCCCTAAGCAACTTAGAAAGACCCTGTCTCTAAATAAAATATAAAAAGGGCTGGGGATAAGGTTCAGTGATAAAGTACCTGGATTCAACCCCAGTACTGCCCCTCCCCCACAAAAAAGAAAGAAAATAGAAAAAAAAAAAAGAGCTATTTTCTATAGTTTTGGTTAATCAGGTAGTTATGACGATAGCTTTGTGGTCTTTAAGGCACTTTTTTTTTTCATTCTCCTATTAATTTGATGACATTATTCCAAAAGAGGAAAAGAGTTTTTCTTGGAGTCTGGAATAATACAATAGCATCAAGGAGTCAATTGATGGGCAAAAAATCAGGTAGGCACCAAGGGTAATTTGGGGAGATACATGAACTACAGAGGTCTTGGATGTCATATGGTATCTAACAACTTTTGTGACTAGTCTGACCACACCGTAGCATCAGTGGGAAGCTCCTTACGATATATCAGTAATATCCATAGTCATTATTTTTTAAAGAGTTATATTTCAGATAAAGAAAATATGATAATTTTGGTGAGTTCATATGTTCCATGGTTGTCCTAAGGACTTTCTTAGTACATGGCTATGTTCCCAGTGCCTGGAGGAGTAGGGCCTCAAGGAGTACTTTGGATGAATGAAATGGATTAATTGTTCAATTGCAAAATCTCAGTAACTTCAAGACCCAGGACCTAATCTGATAAAATTTTAAAAACACAAAATGTTGAAATAGTTCTCTACTAAATACTGCAGTCAAATTGATATGTAAGTATGAACCCCAATGAAAATGGTAACACTATCTAGAACTCAACTTCTAATCCTGAATTTTACTACATTTAAGATACAAAGGAGACAATGTCTCTAATTTGGATCCAGAAATTTGAGATGCTGAATATAAGGGAATTGATGCCAACTACATTTGTTGTCAATGTTATTCTTACTCCATATACTCACCATGACTTGTCCTTATTTCCAATACTGAGGCAGTGATTCTTTTGTAAGCATGATATACCAGATCAATGGAATTGTCATGATATAGCACTATCCAGAGAAATAAAATCGAGGCAGGAAATTTTTACTTACCCAACACTAACTTGGTAATAGTTTTAGATGAGAAGAAAGTATTTATGATTCTTCAGAGCAATAAACATTAAAGCAAAAAGAATCTTTAAAAGATACTTAAATTGTATCCTGGAGCACATACCTATAATCCCAGCTAATCAGGAGGCTGAAGCAAGGAGGATTGAGTGTTTGAGGCCAGCCTGAGCAACTTAGTGAGACACAGTCTCAAAATCAAAAGAAAAGAACAACAACAACAACAAAAAATACCTAAACATTTTAGATAATACTCCTGTCAAATAATGGAGGCCAAATTCTACACATCGAGTGAAGCTGGATTCATAATACTTCTAGGTTAATGGGGCTAATTTCTGAATGCCACCTAGGAAAGAGTTTATTAGATGACACATCTAAAATCATTCTGGATCTCTACACAATGCAACAGCCTGTTGAGAAGAAAAATAAATAAATTGCTACAAATAAAAAGAGAAAGATATTTAAAACCCAAGTGATGGACATCATTATCCAAAGTACATGTATGAAGACATGAATTGGTCGTGAACATACTTTATATTGCAAACAGAGATATGAAAAATTGTGCTCTATATGTGTAATAAGAATTGTAATGCATTCTGCTGTCATGTATTTAAAAATAAAATCAATTAAAAAGTAATAATAAAAACAAGCAAACAAAATGAAAAAATAAAATAAAATAAAACCCAAGTATGAGTAAAAAGAGTAGAAGAATTTGTGAAGAATGTTTTGTGAAAATAAGAGTCCAACTCTCTAGGTGAAACCAGCCAAAGAAATTTATAGAATAAATAATAAAAATATTACTAACCAGATTAGGCTTTTCCTGTCTTTTAGAAACTGGTTCTTACTAGATTTCTGGAAGACAGACATTTAGCTAGTTAATCTGTGTATGATAGGCTGTGTGGCTCAAACCCCTCCCTCACTATTTTTACCGGTATTTTGTAAACATGAGTCCACTGAAGAATAAACAAATTCTACTTTGCCCCCAAGGAAAATACAACCAATTATATGTCAGTGACTGACTAATTGAATTCTGTCATTATTTTCCCTCAGTAACACATCAATATAGCTTGAAAATAAAAGTTTATGTAATTTAGCCTTAATTGGATTTAATGATTGTATTATTTTTCACCAAAGAAATATTTCAGTAATTCAGTTATTTTTTCCTCTTTGCTTTCCCACATCTTATCCTTCTCTTTCCCTTTCAGCCTAAACTAGTTAATTTGCCAGGTCAGGAATGATTTCATGAACATAAACATTCCCATAATGGCCCTCTTCGTTGCAAACAGAACTAATGGCAATATAAACAGTCGCTCTAAATAAGTAAGCATTTAAGTTGGCAACATTTCTTTTCTGGGTTTTATAACTTAGTCACAACCCATTTCATTTGGAGAACAACGTGGTGGTAACAAGTTAAAAACAGTTTGATCTTTTTCATTTCAAATGTTTCATATGCTCAAAGAAGAAAAAAATTAATTATCATTCATATCTGGCATTATGGTAAGGAGTCTGTGAAACTTTCCAACTGTGCAGTTCAGATAATGTTTCTAATCTTAATTAAATACCAGTACCATTATCTGAAAGTACCAGTTCATATCTAATGTTTAATAAAATTCCTTTTAATGGCTCCTCATCTCACTCAGAGTGAAATGCCAGTCCTTAGCATAATATGCAAGGCCTAGAACATTACTGGTCTGCAGTTAGCTCTCTCCCCATCTCCCCTAGTCTGTCTTTATCTTGCTCACTATTACATTCACTGGGATCTCCAACTGGGTACCGCCATAGGCAAGCTCTAGTACACAGCCTGGGCACGAGGCAGGTTCTCTTCCTGAGTCAGGTAATCTACTTGCCTTCTATTTCACTTCCAAGTGTTTGTTTAAGTCATCCTCTCAACAAACTGACTTCCTTTGGCCACCCATGGAGGGTGTCACTGCTAGGCCAATTCTTCCTATCCTCAGCTCCACATTACTTTTCTTCACAGCACTTATGCTATTTAAATAATTGATTTTTTTTAATTGTTTATTTTCACTGACTCAGATGGAAGCTTGAGAAGAGTAGGAATCTCTTTGTCTGTTCTTGTCACTACTATCTTCCCAGGGCACAAAACAGTGCTTGATTCCTAAAGGCTCCTCAGTATATGCTTAGATATTTGTTTAATGAATGAATAAATGCATAGTTATTCGTTTTATATTTTCACAGGGCTTATAAATGTTTTCACTATGTGAATAGACGTATGTTTGGGGGTTCCAGAATTCTACATGGGGAATTGATGGAACAGAGGAAAAGATAACTGTTTTATAATCAAGTGGAGGGAATAGCACATAATCAAATATGTGATTATGTTAAACCAGTTGTGCCTTTAAATCATTCTCTACTAGTTGAATATTGATATAATTGGAAAAATAGTGTTGATTTCATTATGGGCATTAATTTCATAGCTTTTCATGAATGGCTATATAAACCTGTCAAGAGAATATGTTTAGTTTCTTTCAAATTTGATGATTTCTGTATAGATATAATTTGAATGTTTGACATGCTTATACAAATAGGAATGCATTCATCATAATCATTAATCATGAGCTCTCAATTCATTACCTTTGAAGTTCATTTACCCCAAGCCCTACTGACATGTCCAATTTATTGATCTACTATGGTCAGGGAACATTCTACTGTATTCAACAGGGCAAATAAACACAAAATTAGTTTTACTGTCTTGTCTTGTACTCAATAAGCCAATTGTTGAAATTTTCTGAAAGTATAAATTGATATTTAATATTTAATCAAATACTCCCTATCCCTCAAGAAACCCTGATAACATACCTGCCCTCCTACCTTCAAAGAAATTAGAAATATGGCAAGTAGAAAACATTGGTGATAACTGGATGAGATTTGGCAATCTGAATATGATGGAATATAATTTTGAAAAATAAAACTCCCTACCTGCTATCAGGTTGACATTGACATAAGTTGGAAAACATCATTTTTCTTGGGTAAAAATTTATCTCATGGTATATCTACCTCTCAGAAGGTTCTATAATCTATCCCAATGATACTAAGCTATGTCTGTAGACCAAAAACATGAGTATCCCCTAGGAATTAATGAAACGTAAGTTTTTTGTCCCCATCCTAGACCTCTTAATCAGAATCTGAGAGTTGGGCCTAATAATCTATTTTTTTAACAAGTATTGAAGATGACTCTGTTATAGCTAATTTGATAAATTATGATTGTTTCCATTCATTCTATTTTGGAGCTTCTATTATTATGTGTAAGATACTAAGACCTATACAGAACATAAAGGAACAAAACATAGAAATTACACTGACAATTACTAACTGGTAATATTCTGAAGGACAGTCTTCTGAAGTGACACCCTACTAGCACACATTAATATTATCTGTTGGAGCTACGTAGCATGAACCCTGTTTTCCTCTGGATTTTTACTTTTATTTTTATGGACAGAAATCTCTAGATCCATATTTGTAAATTTTAATTTTTAAGAAAAGTGGTAAAAGAACGTTAATTATATAGAAGAATTTCAGTAATTCTCTAAGGATGGCAAACTATATCCAGGTACAATTGTAACCTAAACAAAATGAGTGTTTCTGTTTATTGTACTCCACAAATATTGACCTTGGATGTAAGGCAAGAAGTAGCCTATTGGAATACCGTCGCCAGTGTCCCCCAAAGACACTACCTATGCTGTTTTGAGCTATGTCACTCAAAGTGAGTGACTCAAGTCACTCCTATGGCATTGTCACTACAGTCGTATAACTTCTTTGTGAATTAGGTATGTTTGATATTTTATCAGTTATCCAGGCAGAAAAAAAAAAAAAAAAACAGAAACCATTCTCAGTACATCAGAGTAAGGTCATTTAACACACAAATCGTTTACAAAGACATTAGAACAAGGAAAGTGATGGGAATAAAATGATTCGGAGATTAGGAAAAAGAAATTTCTTTGATACCTAAGGCTGGCCAAATTTAACTGAGGAGGGGATGTGAGCAGATCCTGTGGGCACACTCATGTCTAACACTGCTCTAGGACACTGCTTCTGTCGGAACTGCTACCAATCTCATTTCCAGAACTGCCAAACACTACTGCTGGCCCGGTCTGGCCCTGCCATTTCAGTCCATTGTGCTAGAGAAATCTGGCCCCTGAGCTGGGACTGTCAGGGTTGATAGCACCTGTAACTGGTTGCAGCTGGTTGCAGTGGCAGCTCCATAAGCCAAGAAAACAACTGCACTTTCCTATTTTCTACCTGCCAGTATCCCATTAGTACCTCCCAATGGTAGAGTTAACTTGGAGTTAGCTGGAAACTATGGGGCATATAGTCTATAGGGTCCCAGCTTCTGGGATATAGAATAATCCATGAAAGAGTAGATTGACTCTAAAAGAAAGGAGGCAAAAGATCTGCACAGATGTGAGGATATATCTTTAAACAATTAATTGGAATTCATTGTATTACAGGATTTCAGAGTTTAACTGATCCTTAGCATTTGTCTACCTGTGATATTTTTTCAAATATTTTTCAACCATGAAATTGAGATTTTTAAAGGACATCTGAGGAATAAGTCTGCTATACAATAGGTAAAAGCAACACTATGGCAGAAACTAATGTTGGAAGATTGGATTGCTACCTGAAGTGGGTAGAGCTGGGTGATACCACTATACCCCATCTCTTTCCTCTTTGCCAGGTAGACCAGTTGCTGAGAGTGTTGGTCTTGACTGGATCACAGCTACCCTGTTCTCTGGGAAATTACCCTGGGGTGAAGAAAGGTGTCTCACACACACTAGGGTCACCTAGACCCTGCTGCTATGACTGATTGATACGCACATGCAAAGCCCGTCCTCATTGTGACAAGGCAGGACAAGCATGGGCAATGCTCCAGAGCCCTCCATGAAGAATAGACTTTCCCCGAGAATCCATCTTTGCTTTGTTTTTCTCCCTCCTTTACATCATCCCTCAACAAACCACATTCACCTGGATCCTTGCCACAGGCCCTGCTTCTAGGAGTTCCATCTTAACACACTATCCACACTCTTTCTTCCCACTCTTCAACTCATGCGAGTTTCCCCATTACATAGCTGACAAAGTTGAGTCACAGAAATGCATCTATTTCAGTGTCTTCTTCAAGATCCTGTTGCTTTGGGGGAATAAAATTATTCTTCCAAACCCAGAGTCACTGTACAAGGCCGTCACTACTCTGAGTACCATAAAATAAATTCAGTACCGCTTTTACTACCTTTATAATTTCCCTTAGGACTCACTAACATGGGAGTCCAGAGTGGACTGTAGATAAAAATTAACAATTTAAGAATAGATTTCTCTCACGAAGGTATTAGATTATTAACTGCCAGAACCATCTGGAGGTGGGGGTGTTTCTGGGGCATGGTGTTGTTAAGCCTTTAAATGATCATAGCCTCCCTCCTTTGAGCCAGTTTATTCCTCCCTTTGGTTTTCTTCCCATGCCTCATGCTATTTTGTTTCTGTTTTTTAAACCACCTGTGCCAAAGGAAGGACCAGCTTCTTAGGGGAGCAGACTGAGCACATCGGCATCCATCCAGCACTGTCTAACTTCTTTCCTAGAGCCATGCCTCGTGGTTTTTCTGCATACATCTTACATTACTGTCCTTTGCAAAGATTCAAAATTTCAATTTACAAAGTTTTCTCTAAGATCTTTTACCTGAGGTTTGTCAATTTTCTTTGTTCGTTTGCCAGCTTCTAATCTCTCTTAACAAAGTGGGACCATAAAATCCTTCCTTGTAATGACTGCCAGTCTCTGGTGATGGCCAAACACTTTTAGACATCGTCATATTTAATATACTTCTAGTTGCATTCTTTTTAGTTACATTAATGGATGAAAGGAACCTTCTTGTGGGGTGAATGGTGTCCTCCCCAAATTCATATGTTGAAATGCTAGTATGTTCCTTCTCCTCTTAATGTGATCATCCTTTGGAAATAATTTAAACAATTAGCTAATTTCTAATTTACTGTTCCTCCCATTACTTCACTACCTTAATTTGTAAATACAATTATTAACATTTTTGCTTTTACCTCAGTTTTCACAATATTAGCATGGTATTTTATAAACATCAAAACAAAAATAATTTAACTTTAGTTTTGTATTTAAATGAAATCAATACTGTCAATTATTTTATATAATGTCTGTGTAGTCATAATTTTCTACATTTCGTCAAGTAGTAATTTTTTAGAAAAGCCATTAGGATGTTCTGTTCCAGTATGTATGCATACATTAGAATGTATTTTTTTTACATATTTATACATAAATGACAGCATTGCTAGGTATAAAAGTCAGGAGTCATTTTTCTCCATTCAAAACTCATTGTATCAGTTTTTTTTGTTTTGTTTTGTTTTTTGCTTGCATTAGTTTAAACAGCTAAATTCATTTTTTTTTTCAGGATGGATGCCTCAAGGATGTTTTTTCACTATCTTTGAAATTTAATTATTATTGCTTGCTTTTTTCCTAAAATATTGTAGTCAATTTTCATCTGTAGATTTATACAAGTCTTCATATTTCTTTTCGGAAATATTTGGAGCTTTGCGTGTTTTCGTTTCTGTGATCCTCCTAACCCCTCTATACCATGTCTATGACTTTTTTCTTTTTTTCCTGTTCACAAGTCTGTATTCTACTTCTCATTCCAAATTTCTTAGAGTTTGGTATACACATGTCAACATCTTCTCTCTGGAGTTGTGGCATTTTCCTAATCTTATTGCATATGGCCTCTGGTTTCCAAATATTTTGTTCTTTTCTTTATTTTTATTGGGTTTTCTGGAAAGCTTGTACTCTCCCCACCCCTCCCACAAAGGCAGTCTACAACAGTTTTCTCAAAAAAATATATATATTATGAAAAATAATTTTTGGGCTGAGGATGTGGCTCAAGCGGTATCGTGCTTGCCTGGCATGCGCGGGGCGCTGGGTTCTATCCTCAGCACCACATAAAAATAAATATTGTGTCCACCGAAAACTAAAAAATAAATATTAAAAAAAATTCTCTCTCTAAAAAATAATAATAATTTAATAAGTTTTGTTATGCTCTTGGGGTTAGTGTATAATAGGAAAACCCTGAGCATGTGAGTTGGACAAGCTACATTTGAACTATAGTTCTATGTGTCACATATCAGCTCTGTAGCCTTAGTGAGATCACTAAAAGTCTCTGAGCCTCAATTTTTTATAAGATTGTCATGAAAATTAAATATATCATCTAGCTGAAACTCTGAGAAAATTACAAGGAAACCACAAAAATGTTAGCTATTATTGTCATATTTATTGAAATGGAACTCTAAGAAATCAGAGTAATTCCTAAAGAAGGCAGGAATTAATTCTTCCACTATGCTCTCTGTTTATGCCTGGGTTAAAGTTTTCTCTCTCCATTTTTCAACAAATGATTCATTGAAACTTCAGTTGATGAAAATATTTTACTGGATTGGAGATGGAGAGAGTAAAACAAAACATAAGAAGGGATTAAAAAATGTAGGAAATGGGAACTTTGTTTAAAGTGCTCATGTAAACTCAATTTAGGGATAATTCAGAGGAGGTTTAAAATAACTTCAGGGGTCAGGAAGCAGGCCTTCCATCAAATATTACAAAAATGATAGAAAATTTTGCATGGAGATGTAATAATTCTGTTATCCGTGATGCAGATTAGATTAGTAACCAGCCTAAATTCTTCATCTTCAGTGATGATAGCACAAATGAAAACTGGCTTTCATTGCATCACTAATAATCTCCAGACCATGAGAACAGGATTGGGCTTCTCCACAGAGAGGGTCTACCCTCTTACCATATCAGGGGACAGAGAGCAGCCATTTGTTTCCCTACTTTATAAAGACTTCCCATCGCTTGAGGATGGATCCCATAATTTCTATTAATATTTTAGTTGTATC
The DNA here is from genome assembly GCF_047511675.1 of Marmota flaviventris. Lineage (NCBI taxonomy): Eukaryota > Metazoa > Chordata > Mammalia > Rodentia > Sciuridae > Marmota > Marmota flaviventris. The sequence goes on from NC_092498.1 coordinate 189,451,704, forward strand.
AATATTAATTAATATTTATTAATATTTTAATTTGCTCTAGCTAGTACTGTGATTCTAGCAACTTGGAAGTCTGAGACAGGAGGATCGTGAGCTCAAGCTCAATGCCAGACTGGGCATTATGTGAAACCCTGTCTCAATAACAAAACAAAAGAACCAAAATGTGTTACTTTGAATAGACAGCACACTTTTTCATTTGTCACTCCTGAGAAGGCAGTCACTCCACGGATAAGTAGTACAACAAACGTTTGAAGAGAAGGGGTTAACTAATTGTTTCCTAAGGCAAGTTTGACACTGGCAAGAAAGCAACAGGACACTGGATTCTTTAAGTATAGAAAGGTTTTCATCACCTTAGAGGGAAAAGGAGGCAGCATGTCAGATGTGGGGGTCCATCTTCTTCTCTATTTTACTGAGACTCAACCCTTGATAAAAATCATTAAACACTGAGTGGCTACTGAGTGATCAGTTTTCTGTACATCTTTAAAAGCTGGGAAAATGATTTATGATTATCTTAGAGTGTTTGCTAAGCTTCTGACAACCATTTAGTGGGGCTGCATGCATCAAAAAAAAAAAAAAAAAAATTGGAGAAGCCCTGCTCCAAATGGTCCTAGCATCACAGTCACAGTATCCCCTGAAAACTTGTTGGATATGGAAATCCAGGAGCAACACCCAGTTCTGCTAAATTCATCTATGGGATCCCAGGAGTCTGTTTTTTAGCAAGCCTTCCAAGAGATGTTTATGCATGATAGAGTTTAGAAACCACTACTATAAGTTACTCTCTACCAGTTAAGAACATATATAAGATCCTTGTGTTTATTTTTTGACTCTTGGCAACTTAGTCCCATGTGCAAACAACTGAAAGGCAAGTAAAATATTTCTGTGCAAGATCCTTCAATTTTTCTATTTTTTAACCAGCCTCTTAATAATGTTTATTAGAGTCCTTTTTTGCCATACAATAGATTGCCAAGATCATGATCAAGAAGCTTATTCAAATGAATTTAAAATGTTTAAATGGAAATGACCTGGAGATGTAATTGCCAAAATTTAATCAAGGATTTAATTTGTAGCTCAGGCCAGCCAAATGGATTTTTCAGTTTCCCAGCACACTGTTTGTACAAAGAAATTAAAAAGTATGGAGTCACAGGCAGAGCAGTGAACCCTTGAAGCATATTGCAATGTGCACTTGCTTCTTAGCCATATGATATCATACTGTTCCTTGGGAATTTTAGTTCTGAAAGTCAGCCTAGAGTCATTGGGGTAAAAAATATAGCAATATATATCAGTATTTAGTCAAATGGTATAAATTATTGCTAGATCATCTTAACCTATTGGTTGGTATGAGCATTAATAGGATGGGTTAAAAATCCTGTTCTTCATTCTGCTTGTTAAAAATGTCCTTGTTTAAGCATGCTGTGTCCAGTTGCCTTCAAACTGCTAAATGAAGGAGAAGTGTGATTTAGAGTTGGGACATATTTCATGTGAATTTGATAATGGCCGCTGCTAGTGAAATACCACAGCATCGCCTCCTCCAGCCTGCCAGTGATAATAGGTTTTCACTGAGCTCTTGGCACTTGTTTTACAAAAGCCTGAGCTTTGAATACTTTGTGTCCCGAGGTGTCCATCATTTAGACAATGAAATTCCCAGTGTAGATTTGACAGAACAGTAGTTTATCAACTGTGATTTGCCGAGCTCAGCATTAAGGTCTGTATGTTCTGAGAAAAACAAGAACATATCAGGTCAGTGATGTTCTAATCAAGCTCGGGCAGACATAATTTAGTATTTGCATTTCAGTGACGTTTTGTCTAACACAAGTGCTGGTTGAAGGTACTTGAGAGTAGGACCACTTCTAATGCTTTGAGGCTGAAAAGGATCATGAGTTCTATGTGAAACAGTAGTTCTTTTTCTCCCTTGGCTGTAGCATGATAGGCCCATTCCAACACTTATTTAGGAGGAAACTACTCCATAACTTCTAGTGGCATCACAGAATTTAATGTCACCTGGTAAAAAATGGGGACTGAAACTTTTCTTGTTTTGAGTCCTAAGGAAGCAGGAGAAATGACAGCTAGAAGATCACAAGAATTTCATGATAAGATTAAGTATGGTTGTTTTTTTTTTTTTTTTTTCCTTTTCCTCCAGCATTTTAACACACAGAGAAAAGCAGATAGAAGTTGACCATGGACTCACTACCTGGATTCCCAAATTAACCTTGGTCCTCTACTGGCTTTGCTGTTAACCAATTACTCTATCTACTCATCAATCCACCTTATTTTGTTCAAAGAGACACACGGATCAAATATTGATATACCTCACCTCTGTAACCTGAGGACCCAGCCATAGGGAGAACATTGCCATTACCCTAGAAATTAATTAATGTTTACATCTCTGAATTTATGTATGCATGCTGCTATACCTCTGGTATTTTCTTTTAATTTAATAAGGAGGCACCCCTGGGCCTACATGGTAACTGTGGGAGGCTAACATATTCATCTTCTTTCTGCTCTTTCCTCTATGCTTTTCCTGAAAATGACATTCTGCTCAGCCTTAATGTCAGTCTATGCATCCTACACTTAGCTGATGATTTCTTAAAATTTTATTCATTTAATTTTTCATTAAAATGAGTAGAAGAATATGAAGAGGCATGAAGAGCAAGCTAATCAGCTTCCTGCCATCACCAGCACCTCTACCCAAAGGAAATAGCCTCATGCTGATGGATCTACAGCTCTCCCTATGCACATGGATCTTCAGAATGGATGACTTAGGTGAAGGAGGCCAATTGAATGCTCTTTTTCAAACCAGCTCTGGTTCATTGATAATGAGTGTTAGTTGCCCGGAGTTCAATGTTAAGAAGGATCCTAAGGCGATGTCTGTACTTTATGGAAGTGTTTAGTGATGCTTGCCACAAATAGAGGCTAGGGCAAAAACATAGATACTTTTCCTTTTCTATTGTAGATTTGGGAGAACTAACTGCAAAACCAGGAAACTGAAAAAGACTAAGGGGATTGGGTACCATGCTAAAATATTTTCTGTTCTAGTTCATATTTGTATCCTATGGAAATAACCAAAGTTTCTTTTGACTGGTACTATTCACCAAAGGGATGTCAAAATGGAGTTTGCATATACAAAGTGAATGAGAAAGGTAGAAAGAGATATAGGGATGGAGAGGCAGGAACTGGCACATTCTCTCATGCTAAGGGAAAAAAAATGTGCCACCATTTGCCTTAATGCTGTTGTACTCCAGGATCCCCCCTCCTATGCAAAATATAAAATTCTAATTGATTAAATACTTGGATTATTGCTACCATGGGATAAGAATGCCCAGTTCAACTTTACTGCTTCTCTCTAAGAGGCAAATAGATACTAAGCCTGTCAGGATTATTCTTAGCATGTGGGGGGTGGACAGTTGGGTGAAGAATCAAGCTTTTCTTTCATCTCTTACTACCCGGTTTCCTTTATAACACTTTGGCATATGTCAAGACAATTTGTTTGGCTCCTCATAGCATCTGTATGATCTCTCTCTTCACGGCAGTGTTCCCCAAGTGCAAGTTGCTTGGCTCAGGATCATTTTCAAAGACTCAATTTTCAAAGCAAATACACATACACATCAGTAGTATTTTCGAAAACAAAGGTTATCACATTTTTTTTTTTGCCCCCAGGACATAGATGAGCAAAGGGAGGATGCTGAGGACAGAAAGTGAGTTTATTTCATATGGCAGGTCTCATAGAGATTGCATCCATAAATGCACTGCCAAATTGAACCACAGAATTGGGGGAATAAAAGGGGTGGAGTGGGGAGCACTATGAGAACAATGAGAAAGAAATAAATTTAGCAAAGTGTGAAGTTTAAGGAGACATATCTGCAGAGTCAGTTTCCTTACCAAGTTTCAGGTTCACTCCTGAACAGAAATAGTCAGCAAGGAGACACACAGGCGCACAGAGACCTGCACAGCCTAGGGACACGCCCCACCTCCTGGAAGGGAGAACAATTTTATTTCATCAGAACTGCTGAGGAATGTTGCTGCTGATAAGGTAACAGAAAATATTTCTGGGAGTGCATTTTCTTTCGGAACTTGGGAACAGAGACAGTCTGTCTGAACCCAGCTCAACTTTTCCTTCTTATCACTTTTTAAAAGCATGTTATCTTTAAGAGCCAAATTAACTTTTCATGATATGGCTTCTTGGCAGCTGATACTTAGGCATCACAGATCTGGACATGAATGACGAAGCAATTTTGTAAAATGACTATTCCCAGAGCTGCTGGCTTGTTGGTTTTGGTGTCAATCATACATTTAGAATTTTAGTTCCTCTCTAGATTTACGCACCTCTGCAAGAATAAAACTGTTTCAGGCAAGGCTTGAAAAGCACAATAACCAATAAGAGCCACAAAGTATATTCTTATGAGAAATCAATTAGTTTTTCACACTGATATCTTCCAAGTAGGATTCATTTTCTGTTTGGAATATTTTAGTATTGTATAGAATTTTCTCAATACATGCAGAAGGTATAATTAGTAATATTCCTGAAAGAGATCCTAGTAGTTTTGGTGCTATGCTGAAAGGTCTACCAAATAAAGCTTAAAGATGAAATTAAGTAAATGTAATCCCTACTCTTAGGAAGACAAGAGTCCCAATATTTAAATTTTTACTTTGATGCCTTTCTCTACTATTTTGATATTCTAGAGAACACTAAGATTCATTCTGCAATGCTTTTTTTTTTTTTTTTTTTGGATACCAGGGATTGAACTCAGGGGCACTCAACCACTGAGCCACATCCCCAGCCCTCTTGTATTTTATATAGAGACAGAGTCTCACTGGCTTGCTTAGCACCTTGCTTTTGCTAAGGGTGACTTTGAACTCTCAATCCTCTTGCCTCAGGCTCCTGAGCCACTGGGATTACAGATGTGCGCCACCACATGCTTAGTTTATAATGCATTTTAATCTTTTAATACAGTGAGATTTTCAGAAGCATATAGTTCTCTAAAGTGAATTACTTATTATAGGTAATCATGGGTAGCTATATGATTAGAAGTTTTACAACATGGTTCTACCATTTACAGAATCAAATAAAACCAAGTGTGGCTGGTAAAAAAAAATACTTCTAGTTTATTTATCCAACTATATACAGAATTGTACTTAAGAGAGTTACAGAAGGACCATTTCTCACAGGAAGTGTTGGTTCATCTGTTCTCTGTTAGATAAAGGGTTTCTTCATAAATTTTAGGCTGTTATTTATTTTTTTGGCATCTGACTTCTCCCTTACTTTTATTTTATAATAGGAAACCAATTATGTAACTACATATTATCAAAAATTGGAATGTCATGGCCAATCTTCAGACATCTAAAATGTAAAGCTGTTATATACACATGCTCTGAGGCAGAGGCTAGTCTCTGTGTGTACTTTAGAAATAAAAATATCTTTTGTTTGCTGCTTGTTTTTTTATATACTCAAACAGAACTATTCTTGGGTTGTGTTGCATATTTTCTTGGGTTTAAATTTCCTTTTTATTGCATGTATGTACATGTAATTTTTTAAATCTTTCAGTGGTAAAACAATTTCTATTAAGCATTTTTATAAAGGTAGTTCTAATACTTTCTGTATAAGTTTCTCTGTTTTATTTTCTTTTTTTAATATTTATTTTTTAGTTTTCAGCAGACACCACATCTTTGTTTGTATGTGGTGCTGAGGATCGAACCTGGGCTGCACGCATGCCAGGCGAGTGAGCTACCGCTTGAGCCACATCCCCAGCCCCTGTTTTATTTTCTTTTACAATTTAATGTGACACTCAGATCACTGCTTAAGCTCTATTCCAAATCCATCATTTCTTTCCTATGAGAGTCTACTGCATCCTCTCAAAAGCAGAACATTAGTTGCAACCATTCTTCAGCAGAAGAGTACATGCATATTTAGAAATAAATTATACATATTTAGAAATAAATAATTTGCATAAATAATTAGCATAAACCTTGGGACTTGACCTTGAACAAATAGGCATAATGGCCAGGAAAATTTTATGGTTGTTCAATAAATTTTCTTTAATAAGAGTATGTATGCATTATTTTAGAACCTTTCTAGGACTTCCCTGCCTCATCACAATGACTTTTCCTGTCAGGGTTCCGTGCATGCTCTGTCACAGTTGGTCCAGCCTTACTTACCATCTGCACCATTGCCACTGCCACCCCATTCCTCAGCTGGGTGAACCAGGGAGCCTTCCATTATTGTTTTTGTAGCATTTACCAACAGTCCTTCCTGAGTGGCCCCAGCTTTGACCTTTAGGACATCACTTTCCCAACTGGAGTGTCATGATTGGAGGTGGAGAAAAGCACTTTGCCATGGCCAGCATTATTGACCCTAGACAGGTAACCTGAAATGTGGATGCCAACCAGCACTCCCACCCCTAGCCTTTCTCTGGACAATCTAGGCAAAGGATAATTTTCCTTTGAGCTCTCACTTGCTCTATCTAGGGCACACTTCTATTAATTTAGCAAGTTTATTTTATTCTAATTACTTGCATGCTTCCCCAGTAAAAATAAAGTCTCCATGACACCCTCCATGACAAGAACTATTTATTGTTGTTTTTTTGTTTGTTTGTTTATAGTTGTTTGTGTTTCTGAGGATTTAACCCAGGGGTGCTTGACTACTGAGCTACATCCCCATCCCTTTTTATTTTTAATTTTGAGAAAGGATCTCACTAAATTGTGTAAGGTCATGCTACATTGCTGAGGCTGGCTGTCAGTTTGCATTCACCCTGCCTCAACCTCCCTGGCTGCTAGGATAACAGGTATATGCCACTGTTCCAGGCAAGAATTATTTAACTCCATCTTTGAGAGATCAATGAGAGTGAGGAGGGCTTGGTACATATTCACTGTTGGATAGAAAATTCTGAACAGTACTTATATTTTAAATAAAAATAATTACAAAGAAAATAAACAAAAATTAATGATTGATTATATATATACATATATATATTAAAGAGAGAGAGAATTTTTAATATTTATTTTTTAGTTTTCAGTGGACACAACATCTTTATTTTATTTTTATGTGGTACTGAGAATCGAACCCAGTGCCCTGCATATGCCAGGCGAGCGTGCTATCGCTTGAGCCACATCCCCAGCCCCAATTATATTTTTATTTTATTCATTTGTTTTTTTGTGTGTGTGGTGCTGGGGATTGAACCCATGGCCTTGCACATGTGAGGCAGGCAATCTACCAGAGCCCCAATGATTGATTATATTTTTACATATGCTTTTTATTTATATAGTCATTTCAGTAATATAACCTCAAAAATAATAGGGTCTAATTTTAAACAACTTAATTTTAAATTTCTTTTCTTAAATTTTTATATATAGAACAAAATTTGGAAGTTGTGAACAATGAATTCATTCTTTAGTTTAAGAAGGAGAGGCCTACTGTATTTAGGTGAACATAGCTCGTATTTTTCATTATCTTAAATAAAATAGCAAGGATTTATTAAATGTTATATGCTATAAAATATATATCATTGGTTTATTTTACATTTGTTCTGGCACCAAGAAAGAATGAGGTCATGCATTTTGGAAGTAGAGACTATTTTGTGGATTTCCTTTATGTGTGGCTTCCTTTTGAATCAGATGGGTTTTCTTCTTCCTTTTCAGATCTCACTCACATCTTATACAAAATCTTGTAAATTGTGTCAACTGAGGACATGGCTAGAGATAGTAGAAGTATTTTAAAAGCCACTAAACATAAAGGGTTTCTCTATGTCCCCAGAACAGCCAGGTTCCTGTTTAATCCTATCCCTTCAGAATGTATCTTAGGTCTCTGATATAAGCCACGTGATCATCGGCAAATAATCAAAAGGATAGAATCTTCAAAGAGTCCAGTTCATAGGTAACATGTATTATGTTATTTAGTTTTGACGAAGTCATTCAGGCATTTAAACGTTATTATCTGAAGAGTTTCTTTTTCCTTCAACATAAGGACATTTGTAGAGTAAAATAATATCTATTTCATATTTGACATGAGGTATTTCAATTTAATCCCATTTTCTTTCATTCGGCACTGAGCTAATTATTTTTTAGCAATAAATGATAAATAACCACTCATAATTAGACACAAAGGATTTTGGGATATGCTATGTTGGCACACTTGGGGAAGGTTTCTTCTTTTTAAATGTAAAATATTATAGCATAAAAAGCATTAATTTGACGAAAAAATTTGGACCCATCTATCTTTGCTTTCCCATTTCCTAGACTGCTGGGAAGATAGCAGTATTTTCACGATTTGCTAGAAATAAGTTGCCAAAGATAATAAAATGGTATCCTGTTTAATAATGTGGTGAAATCTAGCATCGAAAAGATTATTAGCCTATGAATCTAAGTCAAATAGGTAAAATGTAGAAAAGCAACTGCATATATTAGAATATTTACAGGTAATTTCTTGCTACAAAAGGAAACAATACTGAGATAATAATAACGGTATTATTTCATGGTACTTGAGGAAGCTGCATGGGCTAATAATAAATACTACTAGTTTTTTGAAGCACAGAGTCAAGTTGGTGTTGTTTTCACTCAGTTCTATCAGAACTGTACAGTGCTTTCCCAGAGCAATGACCAGATTTTTCATCTTTCTGCTTAGTAAGATGAATTGTCCACTTTCATCTGTTTTTCCTTTCTCTTCTCTCATCTCCTATTATGCTTCAGTATCGTGTCCTCAGAGAATGAATTGTCTTCTGATGCTTTGATTCTGTTTCCCCATTTCCTGAAGGTAGAGAGTTCATTTGCTTCTTCAGTGGTTTTTCCAAAATTCCTGTGACAAGGTGAAGGGTCTAATGCATCCTCCTTGTTGGATGCCCCCTTGTCAGTATATAAGAGGGTAAAGAGGCGGATGCCTTCTGGTCCACAAACTGCAAAGGTTATACAGTTGTATACACTCTCATCTACATCTTTCTGGAGGGGGTGTGGCTTCGCACATTGTGCATTTAAACTTTAGTCTGGTCTGGTGTATTCAAGTCTTCTTCATTCTGATTATTGGAGATAGATCAGTCAGTCCTGGAAAGTCACAGGATATTTCATGATGGAGATTGATGAAGAGATATTCTCTTAAAAGAAAAACCAGAGAGGTGGGAATTTGCAAAAGGGTCATGATTTCCCCTTTGCATGAATCAGTCTTACAGTGTCATTACCTATTAACCCTGCACTAAATTTTCTACGATAAATCTTTTTTATATTTTATTTAACTTTTTACCTTCCTTAGATTTTGTCTATTTGGTCCAATTAACATTTTGTACAAAGATGAGTTGATTTAGGACTCTAAAAATATTTATTAGAACTGTCCCTCAGATATTCTGCTTGCCTTAAAATAAAGCAAAATGCATGATTTTTAAAAGAGGATCTGTCTTTGGTTCCCATCATTGATTGAATGTTCTCCCTAGTTGTAGAAAAGGATTTAAATGGAAAAATTTAGGATTCTTTTACTTTAAAATGTTTCTTCATTTAAATATACAAGTGAATGGATGAGAAAATGTGTTTTTAAGTTTAATAATAATTATTATTAATATTTATTATTAATAAATAAAAATATTACTAATATTTGCTACTGGGGATTGAAACCAGGGTACTTAACCATTGAGCCATATCCCCAACCCTTTTTATTTTTTATTTAGAGACAGGTCTCTCTAAGTTGATTAGGGCCTCACTAAATGACTGAGGCTGGCCTTGAACTTGAGATCTTTTCTCAGCCTCTGAGCCACTGGAATTACAGGTGTGGGCCACCACACCCTACATAAATTTAATTTTTGACCCATATTTTCAAATACTTAAAATTGTGCTAATAAAAGAGCAATAGATAATCATAGGGATTTAATTTTGGTAGTATGGCAAGAGTGGATGGCTTGTGAGTTTTATAACATTTAATTGGGGAAATTTTACTAAGGAAATGGAATGGGTTTACACAAATGTTTACCCCACACCTGGCAGAATGGAGCCCTCAATAGAACTTGTTTACATGTACAGATTAACTTGAATGCTCATCTATGAGGATGCATTATGTAAATAATTTTATTTTCTGAGCTATTAAACCAAGAAAAAGACAAAAATGTTTTATTACAAAGACAAATCTTTGCCTGGTATCCATATTTTATATTTTATATTTTCTAAGGATGTTTTGTAAGGTTGGTGGTAGAAAAGGACTACTTTTTAATGTTCTAGCTACTGTCTACCCCAAAGGAACTGGACATTGCTTAAGACTGGTTTTACAGTGCATTTTAATAGTGTAGATTTTATTCTTCTATAGAATAATACAAATGCTATTGGTAAGCATTGATAGAAATCATTGACAGAAAGTAAAGTGACATATGTGTTTTAAATTTTGCTTTTATGCCTTATTTAAGTTGTTCTTCACCCTCCATTCCTCTTTAACCAATGGAATTTGAAATGGGTCATATACAGTTTCATGATTCAGTTTTGACAATATTCAAGTGTTAAATAATTTATACACTCGCACTGTCAAAATAGTTCTGATAGTAATTGACATTAGTTAGCCATGTTATATAGCCATATTATATTTTTGTTTTGTCTGGACAGTTTGAATTTTGTGTTCTGTCATTGAACTCCTACTTCTACTTTTGTCTTTTGCTACAATTTGAATATTTGAACGGATCCTAATGGATCAGCACTGACTAGGACAAAAAAGGTCTTTTAGTAATTTTTATGTTAATATAATTCATTGAAGTGAAAAATCTATCTCATGTCTCAATCCAAAAGAATAGGGATATCTATTTTTATTTCATAATTGCTATCTACTTAAAAGAGTTCTATATTCTCCATGCACAGTATTTAGCAAGGCTTGTAGATGTGTAGAGGATCAGGTAGACCTAGAAAATACAATTTAACAGAGAGAGTTCCATTATCTTGTGGTTTGAAAGGCAAATTTAACTCCACAGAATTGCCAGCAGGAAGAGATATTATATAAATATGTCAATCATATTTTGACATCACAACCTTGTATTGACACTTCCATCAAAATGTCAGAGGATAAAACATTAATCTTGAGGTATAAGTTCCTGTTAAGTATTCTGTAGAGCAGAAGTTTTCTCTCATATTTACACTAAGTCTTCTAGGCCACAAAACTGCCACAAAGAAAATTGACTGAAATGGTTAGGGTTTTTGTACCTCCTCCCCAAACACCTGCCCTTGACCTGAGAAATAACTGCCTCCTCTCATAAGACTGACACAAAAATAATCGCTGGAAAGTGCCCCTTTCTCTCTGCTCTTCTATTAGGAAATAATAGCACGTGTTCTTGTTACTTCTCTCTTCATGACTTGTTTGTGTACTTCTCACTACACCAATTAAATCATTCCTTGTAATAGCCAATCATTTGTTGAGTAGTTTCCTCATACACACAGAAAGAAAAGTCAGGAAGTCCCACAGAACACTTAAGACAGAAAAAGAAAATCAGATAAAATGGCTTAATTCTTGACATTTTTTGATTTATTGAGTCTTTTCTCATCTATTCTGTAAGAATACAAGTACCAGGTTAAATTTTTATTTCTGGTCCAGCTTTTCTGACAGTCTCATATTTTCGCCCTAGAGTTAAATCTAATGAAAAAAGGCACTTACTGGAAATAAATAGCATGTTTTATCTCTGGATACTGTCTACCCCTTTAACACATAATAGTATGGATTTTCTTCTAGTAGTTTCTGTGGATGGCTATCAAATCCAACACTGCTAGTAATCAAACAATTTTTTTAATCTGATTTATGTGTGGTCCTTCTTTATAGTTTTTAAAGTGTCCTCTATTTCCATTTCAACTTGACCTTGCAATGTAAACATTCAGCCAAGCCTACTAAGAAAGGAGATATAACTTGAAGCTTATGGTGTCTGTGTACTCATGTATAATGAAGTATAGAGATGAGGATTAGCAAACTTTATTAGTTGAACCCAAATGTGCCTCAGCTGACATTAAAAATGAAATAGTGTGTGTGTGGTGGGGGGGGGAAGCATAATCATCCCAATATGTCTGTGAAACCCCATACTGAGAGAATTTATTTTGGTAGCCTAGTAAAAATAACTGACCATTTATATTCTTCTCTTATCAATTGTCAGATTCCCTTCTAGCATTCTCTCTTCTTTCATTTCTCAATATGATCAGTACTCTTCTTTTCTGGTCTCACTTCAATATGCTGACAGAAGGAGAGGAGAAGTGTATAACAGTATCATTTCTTTGATTCTCTACCAGACCACATAATACTGTTCTTGGGAAGCACATTGCAAATGTCATTGGCTATGTTGCTCTTGCATGGTAGAAACACATTTGTTATGGTTTGGATATGATGTGTCCCCCAAAAACTCACATGTGAGACAATGCAAGAAGGTTCAGAGAAGAAATGATTGGGTTACAAGAGCCTTAACCCAATCAGTGAATCAATCACCTAATGGGATTAATTAAGTGGGAACTGAAGGCAGGTGGGGTGTGGCTGGAGGAGGTGAGGCATTGGGGGAGTGGCTTTGGGGTATCTATATTTTGTACTGGTGAGTGGAGTCTCTCTATCTGTTTCTGAATCATCATGTGAGCTGCTTCTCTTTTGCGACATTCTTTTACCATGAGCCCCGAGGAATGGAGCTGACTGTCTATGGACAGAGACCTCTGAAACCATGAGTCCTTACATAAACTTTTCTTCCCCTAAAATTGTTCTTTTCAGATCTTTTGTTGCAGCAACAAAAAAGTTGACTTAAACAATATTGCTAGCCACAAAGTTAGGTCTTCTATAAAGGCAACTTAAGATTGAGAGTAATCATGTTCTTTCTTTGTTTAGAGTAAGTGATTAGTGTTCAAATTCAGTGCTTAATATATAAGTACACATATACATATATATATATATATATATATACATTTTATATATAATACGTAATAACATTATATAGATGTATAAATACATTTTATATATTATGTAATGATATATAATATAAATGTGTGTATGTGTGTGTGTATATATATATATATATATATATATATATATATATATATATTAGCCTGATAATTTTTTTAAAAATATTTGTTAGTTATAGATGGACATAATACCTTTATTTTATTTATTTTTATGTGGTGCTGAGGCTTAAACCCAGTGTCTCACACATGCTAGGCAAGTGCTTTACCACTGAGCTATAATCCCAGCCCTCAGTGTTTATATTTGCTTTGTAAAAAGTATATTGTGCTCATTTATGTTTTGTCCAGGAAAGATGCTTTGTAAAATCACATTATTCAACATTTTAAATATCATTGGCTAGGCATCATGACTTCCATATATATTACTATAAGCATGTATCATAACTTATTCTGATTAGTGGCTAAGACCCTTCTGCATAATCACTTTGAAAAGTGATCTTTTTCTGAGATGCTTCCTTTATTAATCAGAAGTGTAGTATCTGATAGAAATACGAGGATTTTCTTTTCTTCCCAGATTGTAGAATGAAGTAAAGACATTTGAAGTAAGAAAATATTATTTAAGAATGCATGATGGGGATCTCTATTGCTTTCATGGTGCAAATTTAGCCTAATACTTAAATCTCAGATATATGAATGTAATTTTCTCTAAAAAATTGCATATTGTAAGGTGATTTAATGACTAAGGAATAGTGCCATTTCCTGTTTACATATAGAAATAAATAGTACATATAGATTCCACTGTGAACATACCGATACGTGTAGTAATTGACATGAACACACACGTTAGATGTTTAATTTGAGATATTGAAATTATTAGAAGTGGTCCACCCAGAAAGGCCTAATGAAACATTTTGGCAAAAGCATGTTCTTGAGTGTATAGGTCAAAAGAGTATCTTTATTTAACTTGTTCACAAACCACACACTGTTGAATTCTTGGGCTTTTATTCATGATCAGGTTGTGCATAGTAACCACCACTTGCTGTTGAATTCTTGGGCTTTTATTCATGATCAGGTTGTGCATAGTAACCACCACTTGCTGTCTTATATCTAATGGAAAGTCCAAATCTTGAGCAAGTAGGAACCCAACAATGAGAAGCAGGGTACAAGGAAAACCCACCAATTTATACTTGTACTGGGTTAAAAATCCATTGCCCCCATTCATTTATAAGCTCTGATCTTGGACACAATGATTTAATATTCTCTTGTCTGTTTTTTTATTTGAAAAATAGATCTTGGTGATTTGCAAGACTATTGTAAAGGTTAATATTACTAAATATTCAGACTAACACACTTTGTGTGCATATTCGCTTTTCAGTTTTATAAACATCCTTTCTTGAAGCAGAAAAGGGTGAAATCAGTAAATTAAATTGAGGCTGAAACTATGCATAATGATGATTACAATGATTCAGGAAATGATTTCCAATTGTCTTATTTAAATTTATTTTAACTGAAACACTTAAAAAACATAAAATTGTAAATATTTATGGGGTATCATATTACACTTAGTATGTATACACTATAATGTTTAAATCAGGATATATATATATATATATATATATATATGTATATATATTTTTTCCTCAAACATTTATCATCTCTTTAGAGTGAAAACACCCAGATGCCCTTCTTTTAGCTTTTTGAAACATACAGTACATTTTCTTTATGGTCTACCTTACCATTCCATGGGACACCAGAAATTCTTGCTCCAAATAAAAGTAACTTAGCACCACTTGATCAGGTTCTCCCCATTCCCCATTTCTACTTTTCTAGCCTGTGGTAACCGCCATTACACTTTCAGCTTTCTGAGACAAAACTTGGAACTCTTATTTTTTCTCTCTTATCTTCTATCACAACTGAAAGTACTCGTCTTGTGCTTCAGAGACAAATTCTAAGAAATTGACCCATTCTTTTCCACCTATTCACTACTGTAATCAGTACCTACACGATCAGTGTTTGAGTTTTAAAGCCATCTATGATGCACTTTCTCCAGTGTGTTCTTCAAAACACCAAAAAAGGCCAAGAAACATTGTCTTCCACATCACTAAGAGCATCTTCTTGTTGATCATTGGTATTGAAACATGTATGGAATGTCAGCCAAGACTCCCTGTGGAGAATAGGGCAGGTGTGGGTGATGGTTATGGATAATGCAGTCACCTATACTTCTAAAATCCTGTTTCCATTAAATTTTGATAAATAATGTCATCTTTGGTCACATGCATTTCTTCTCAAATGTGGAACTATATTTCTCTTTGTTTTCCAACTGCATCCCACCTATCATTCATAGAAGCCTCTGTCTACTTCTCTACAATTTGGGGGAGACAACTTCATATTATAGAAAGGTAACTCTCTCTTACCACTACTAAACAATAAGGGAAAGAAAGTGCTTTAAAAAAATTTCATAGAGCTGTCTTTGTTATTTTTATTCCTGTAAAAAAGTTATCACTGTGGAATAACAGTTGTTTGGGTTATTTGGGATCTCTTGCAACCAGGGACTAAATGTTTGGAAATCTGTATGAAAGTGCAGACGATAATAGTAATAGTAATCTGTATATAAGTGCTTGAGTTTTGTGAGTTCTAGTTAGTGGAGGTAGTTTCTGAATTTTTAAGGTTAGAAGTCAATAATTTTTCAGACTTATGCGTTGTATGAGTTACTGTCCTAAATGTTGTGAATAAACAGGAGGAAGCATTAAAAATCTGGAAAACACAAAACTACTCTTCTCCACCCTATTCCTCCTGAATTTTAACATCTAGCAAAGTAGAAAAGATACATACCAAAAAAGAAAACAAGGCAGATGATTTTATATTCATGTAACAACTGCCAGGCCTAGAGAGCCTCACGCAGGTGCCTGGTGTGGTTGGTTATTCATTGAGGTAAACACCTGTGATTCACTACTGCTCTTTCAGGCTGGTGGGAACCTGTCAGTCCCCATAACTGGGTCCCTCACCCCTTCATTTTGAAAACAGTTCTGTTGAAACAAAACATTTGCTTAAATAACACCAGATGTTCCAACATCTTTTTTTTTTTTTTTTTGAGTTCTACTATTACCACTACCAAAGTAGGGTTTGTTCATGTTAGGATCTCGTGAATTGTATTCAAGGAATGAATTCTTACTCTAATTTTGCAATGGTTTAGTATAAGATAGAATAATTAAAACACAGTTCAAAGGCAAAAATAACATGACTTCAGATGTTATGCCTTTTTCCCTATGAAAAACAACAACAATAACAAAAGAAAACAGTTTAGTGCTTCTGATTTTACTGGATTCTGGTAATGGTAAAATGAAATATTGTGGGCAACTGGCTAGATACACAGATACTTCTAACCTCTTCATATCCCTTGTGTTCATTAAGGAGGGGACATTTTATTCCACATATAGATCCTACTCTGAATCACTATTTTGGCTTCTTGTATGTGCCATCTTCTCTTTTAGAATTTTCATTCTGTTAGATTCCCATTATTCCCATCCTCCTTTTCTTCCTAGTGCAAAATTTCACGTGAAATCCTGCAGCACTCATGTAAACCATTTCAAGTAAAAAATTAACCATAAGGAAGTATCAGAGCAGTTACTCCAGAAAGTTTTGAAACTTTCCAACTTTGACTACAGATAATGAACTCTCTTTTTATTATTAGGCAGTGGTATGAAGACAGCCCTGGAAAACAAACTCTGCTTGTATACATTGCCAGCTGTTGCTTAATTTACTTTTTACAAACAATCCCAAGCTTGATTTTAGCCAAAAACGTAAACCAGTTCCCACAGTAAAAGTTTTACTAATTTTCAATTTGATTTTTATTTCTTTTACATTCCTCTGTTGATTGGCATGGAGTGATTGAGCACTGACTTGACTATGGGGCAAAAAGTAAGGTCCAGGGGTCATTGGCTGCTCTCTTTCCCTTAAGCCCCAGACCAGGCTTTAGGGATTCAATGTTCCTTTTTTTCTACTTGCCTTGGATAAAGATCCCCTAGGCACTGACATTTAAAAAAGTCTCTGTATCCTCTGTTCAACAACTCCTTTAGGATCCTGATTCCTCCAACAGTGATGGATGGTGACAATTAATAGACACTCACAGGCATTCGATTCAAGCAGTCTTGGCATCCAGTTCAGTTCTTCCCACCACTGGCTGTGTGACTTCATGTGAGATGGGCTCTCAGTTTTTTCTTCCTTAAGATGGAAATTATAGTACAGATTATAGTACCCATCTCACAGGTAGGATAAATGCATCTAGCACACAGTGTGGGATAGACAAGTGCAGGATAGATGGTACCTGCCCTAATTATTGCAAACTAATAGATGGTGATCATTTATATTCCTTTTATAGCTTCTTCATGGAAGGCAATGTCATCCCTCAGCAATTCAGCATTTATTGCCAAAAGGTCCCAAATCAGCAATGTCACACACTATATGAGAAGAAGTGAATTTTTGTTATATCAGCAGCTCTGCCTTGTAGGTGACTACAGTTTCCTTCTTTCTGAACAGGAAGGAATGGAAAATTAAGTGTTTATAAAATCGCTTCATCTATAATATCTGAGAATTACTAATAATCTCTATGTTAGCTTGGCTCCCCCAGAAGCAGATGCTGAGATAAAGATTTAAGAATAAGTATTTTATATGGGCCATAAAGAAACACCATTAGTGAGTCGTGAATGGAACAAGAGGACCTTATAAATCCAGCCTCTACTTTGAGTGATTGAAGATCAATTTCAATGAGACAACTCTTAGTGCTGGGCACACATCTCACACCAACCCCTGACTGTCACTAGTTAAATGACTCCCCCCATGGTTGGTTTGTTCTCTAGGACTTCTGGCTTGCTTTAAAGAAGGACAGAGGACAACTAGGCAACCAGAGAAGTCCTTACATAAATCAGTGAGGGGCCTGTGTGCCCTGCAGAGTTTACGACAAGGGGATATAAATAGGCACCAAAAGCATGAATGTAATTATTCATATAGTAATACTGGTGTGAGTTTGGGAAGGTTTAATGAGAATCTTCCTGAACATGCTTTCTTATGTATACAATAGTTTTATTAAAATTCAATATTAAAACGAATGTAATTTTTATAAAAAAATATTTTTTAAAAAGCTACAATAGACCTATGGAATTTTGGACAACTCCCCTCAACTCGTCAGTCTCTGTGCCCTTGCTTTTAAAGGAGGTCACCTGCACAGTGCCAGCTATCAGTTTCACAGATACACTTGGCCATTTCTCTGCCTGTCTGAGATATTTGTGTATCTGTTATCCGTGAACTGTCATGACGGAGATTATTTTAACCTACTGATCTGCTTCTCAGAGGAAGAAACTTGCTCTACAAAACTTAGATAACTACACTGCTCCCTGATCAACCTGATCTGCCAGTAATGCATTCAACTGCAGATTCGACCAAGTCTTTTTTGTTATAATGTTGATAATTGTTATTCTTCTGACATGTTTCAGGAGCACCTCAGTCTTAACAGCTAAGGAGGAAAAGCAACACAGAAATCTTTATACCTGGTCCTTCTTTTTATGTGGGCTCCCTGAAGGGACAAGCTTGTGGCTGTGCCTACATTCCTGTGAAATTAATGCTCCTTCTTCAGACTCCTGTTATCCTATTTATAGCCACAGGGCTTCAGTTTTTATAAGTGTCCAGAAAGTTCTGAGTAATGCACAGAATTCTACATACCCAGCAAATGCAACCTTGGCAAAATTTAATCCCCGATGAGAGAGGAAAACAGAGAATCAACAATTCCTCGCTTTTATTGGAATAATAAAAACTGGAGCAGTTTGTGTCTGAAAGCAGTGTAAAGCAAATATTTTTTTCATGTGTATTCTATAGCCAGGATATAATGGAAATCATCATTAATTTGGTAAAGGGAGAATATAGTTTTGGGAGGAAACTTGACTTTTTCCCTCAACATGCTTTGTCTTCTCATTCCAATATGCCCATTTTTATGAATATTGTTAAAGATGTGGGATTAAATGAAACAGATTTTTTTTTTATTGAAATGAGCATGAAGGGAATTTTTGTATGTCTACCAACCCATTAAGAGCAAGCAAGTACAATCGCTTACTGTTAAAATCTTCCAAGTCTTCTCATTTGCTCTTTTCAAAATATTAAAAATTTTGGAAGTATTCTGTGTAGACTATGCCATCCCTAATGTTTATTAAGAAGGGGGAATTTTACTTGAGATAAAGAACCTATTCTTAATTATTGTTTTGAATCTTAATCCATTAGGATTGAATTAATAATTGTTTCTCCATTATAAGCCTATCAGAAATGTCCACATTCTATCATTTCTTTCTCATTTATTATTCTGGAAGAGTTATATAAAATTCAACTGCCACTCATAAACTATGTTGTGACCTGAAATGCAGTTCATATAGGAAGAATATGAGAAATTCTTAATTCTTTTTCCTTAGTAATGAAATGTAATGATTTCCTTCTTAAAATTTCTTTAAAAGTAAGAAGGAAAGATTTCCTCTGTTAGGGTTTGCTTTGTTTTAAATATTATAAGAAATAAATACATTTGCTGTCTTCAGTTCATTACAGTTATATTTTTGTTGATACTTAAATTGTCCCACTTGAGACAGTCAACAGGTACCTCTTCAGATTCGTTTCCTGAGTCATTGTTTTAGTCTTCTTGGGATAGTACAAAATACTATTGACTAGATGGTTTAAACAGAAAAGAATATATACTTTCCAAAGTTCTAGAGGCTGAAAAAGATCAGGGTGCCAGTATGGGCAAGTTTTCAGCCTGGTTGGTAGATGGCTGCCTTCTCATTGTGTCTTCACATTTCAGAGAGAGAAAGAGAGAGAGACAAACTTTCTGCTGTTTCTTCTTTTAACACTTGTGGGCTACCTCCATCAAGACATCATCTATGTTACCCAGCTTTGTATCATTGTGACCAAGGTTATTGAGAAGAACAACTTAAAGGGAGACAAGTTTATTTTGGGCATACAAACTTGCAAAGATTCAGCCTACAGTCAGTTCCTGCATGCTCTAGGCTCAAGGTAAGGGAGATCATCATGGCAGAATGGCATAGTGAAGGAAAGTTATTTAGTTCTTGGAAGCAGGAAACGAGATGGGGGGGCGGAGAGAAAGAAAAAGAAACCAGGGACAAATATAGTCCCCAAAGATATGACTCCTGTGACCTACTTCCACTAGCTATGCCTCGCCTGCCTACAGTTACCACCCAGTTGTCCAATCAAATTCATTAATCCACTGATGAGGTTAAATGTCTAATAATATAATTTTATCTCTTAACACCGATACATTGCCTAACAAGTTCTTTAGAGGACATGTTTGAATCTAAATCATAACATCATCTAAACCTAACTATCTCCCAAAGTCTGTATCTCTAAATAACCTCACATTCAAGTTAGGGCTACAACATATAATATTTTGGGGGAAATCAATGCAATCCATAGCAGTCATTTTGATACAATCTTAAGAGTTTTAGTTTCTTTGCTTTATGGTAGACAAGATAGTCCAAACTCCTTTTGCATTTTTCCAATTCAAGCATCTGAGTCAGGTAATTTTTCAAGAAGCCTTGGTTGCTTTCAGGGCAAAACGGTAATTAAAAACTGAAGTCTGCAGTAGTGCACCGCATCCCTGTAATCCCAGCAACTTGGGAGGCTAAGGCAAGAGGATACCAAGTTCAAAGCTAGCATTGGAAAGATCTGCCTTAAAAAATAAAAAGGGCTGGGGATATGATTTAGTAGTCAAGTGCCCCTGGGTTCAATCTGGGTTCAAAAAAAAAAAAAAAAAAAATCAAAGAGAAACCCAAAATCTGGGTACTGGGAGTGCTCATAATTTTGCTTTCACAATTTTTCTAGGTATTTTCAGTAGAGAGCAGGTTTTATTTCCCAAGATAAACACACCTCATAATTTTGTATAACTTCCAAATGAAATAGGAGGATCATGTACTTTCTTTTTTTAAGTGTTGGGAGTCTTACACATATTAGGTAAACCTCTACCACTAAACTATATCTCCTAACCCCTCATGCCACATACTTTTATTAACTTCATTTATCTTATATCAATCTTTCTTTTATTTATACCAATATTCTTAGTATTTTAGGTAACCATGAACTTATTACTTTCAAATGAGTCTTTGCTTTTTTTCCCCCCTTAGGGTGTATATAAAATGAAGATTTATAGCCAAATTGCCAGGTATTAGAATCACTTTACATGCTGTCTGTGTGCTTATGCCACCAACTGCATCTTCCTTTATTTTTTTTAAATTTATTTTAATTAATTTACATTGCTCATTGAATTCAATTTTATTAAGAGTAAGTAAAATATTAAAGTGGTTATAAAGTAAAATTTATAAAATGAAACAATCAAGTGAGTCTTATATTTATCTCCTTTCCCTCCATCTTATTCTTTTTTTTTCCACAGAATAAAACTATTTTGAATTACAGTTTATCTTTTTTTTTCAATATAAGCATGTGTTACTCCGCCTCATGTTTTAGATTAATGGTAGAATACTATTTACAGTGATTTCCATCTAACTTTCTTTACATAGTGACATATCCTGGTATTCCCCTTATAATAACCAATATAAAAATTTTCCATGCACTTTCAGCACATACATAAATTCCCATTTTGTAAATGTATCAAAGTTTCATATATCTGTTCCCAATTGATAAGCAATTGGCATGTTCCAGTTGTTTATTCTCAAATACTGTCCCAGTGAAGAGCCTTTGGCATCCATGAAGAATTTTTCCCTAAGTGCTTTTGGGAGTAGTGGAGCTATTTTTTAAGGCTGAAATTCAGAAAGCATAAAGATAAAAATGAAAGTCACTTGTAATCTTGCCACCCAGAAATAACCTTTTCTTTCCAGCTTCTGTTCTGCTTGTACATATCCACCACCCTGAAAACATAGGAGATGAAGATGTATGTAGACCCCAGAAGCCTTCCTTTTTTTATCTTTTTCAGTTAACATTGGGACATACGTATTATCTAGGTCAAAACCAATTCTCCATAAATTTTAAATACCTGCAGAATATTATCTTATCATAATTAACCATTTCCCTGTCAGGTACAGACGTATTACAGCCTTCGGTGCATATTCATATATTATAAATAAGAAAAGTTCCCTGATTTGCACTTGAAAAAACAGTGCCTGGGTACCCATGCCACCTGTCCATGAAGCCCCATTCTGTCTATGCTTTAGTAGGCCCGAGACAGCATCTGAAAACCAATGCGGTGGATCCTTGGACAGACATCAAACAGCAAAGATAGAAAGGATAATGATGGCCCCTATTTTATTTTACTTCCTCTAAGACTGAACAAAGGGAATGGATTTGGCATATTTAGGCAGGATTCACAGATGCCATAGTAATTATATATATTTTTTAGATTTCTATGAGATCACCTAAGGTAGATGCTTGCTTTAGGCTCTTTTGGCCATATCCTAAATCAAGCCACATTACCACACTATGTGACCTCTTTCTTTCTTCTTAGTCTTTTGATTCCCCAGAAACACTTTTCTCTGAAATATCAGTACCTGGCCTTAGGTCTACTATACATGGGTTACAATCAAACATCAAAATATGGAGGGTCTTTGCTGTGATAAGCTAGAGAGTAATTTTTTAGTGAAGATAGGAACAGTCCTCATTCTATTCCATGTGTTACTGAATCAACACCAAACCATTGTGTTTGAAGCACGTCCCAATAAGGCAGGTTATGGAACATGAGCTGAAGAGCCTTCAGAATTTCCCTGGAATACATCTCTCTTGCATTTCTTGCAGGACGCATGTTCCAAATTATTCACTAGACAAATGGTAGGTTGGCTAGCTCTTGAAATGTAGCTATGAATAGCAAATTATACCTGCTCTCAAGGACCTTGGAGTTTAGAAGATTAGACACACTAGAAGATCAGCAATTATAGAACATTAGGTTTGGCAAATGCTGTAGTAATATATAAGTAGGCATGAAAGAGGAAAGCCTAACTCAATATTTTAGGATTATTTTTTCCAGAAAAGTGAAGACAAGGTGTAATTAGCCAAGGAAAGGAATGGGGAAAGTTATAGGAGCAGAAAATATCTTGAAGGCTTGGAGTTTCAAGAAGAAAAGAAGAAACAAGGCAAATTGTAGAACTGCAAGTAATTTTTTAGCACATGCAAGGAGAAGATTCTAAGTGTGCATGTTGGTGGGTACGTGGGTGAAGACAGGGATTTGTGTTGCTAAGAAAGATGAAGAAGTTGAAGAGGTATTCGAGGGCCATATCTTGAAGTATACATAGCTAAACCTTTAGAAATGAATTCTGAAGACAATGAAGAACTATTTAAAGTAGGGAACATCACTCCCCCTAACAAACAAACGAATAAAAAAATCCACTCACTGCAACTTAAAGAATGAGTAGTTAGTAGCATACCTGGAAGATAAGAAGACTGGGTAAGAGCCCAGGAGTTGTACAAAGGGTAATGGATTATTTTTTAAAAATTATTGTCTATAGCAAACATTTTGAGAAGTTGTCAGATACTTCTTAAAAGATGCTATCTTAGAGAATCATCTACACATCAGATGATTATGAGAGAGAAATTTCTAGGTACAGGTGGTTTCGTATGTACTGACATTTCCACAACTTTTTGGCCAGAATATCTGTATAAGTGATGGCTAAAAACCCTACTACTGCCATGTTATGCCCAAGTTTTGTTGTTGTTTTTATTTTTCATCGCATATTCCATTTCTACCAAGTCAACAACTGTTGTGACATATCAAAACTCAACTTATTTTGATGGATTTAGAAGACTGAGAGTCAGAAGTTCAGATTTCTAGTCTTCCTTTGAAAGACCTTCATGACCTGTAGATATTCATTTCATCTTTGATTTTTGATAATTAGAATACATGTGTATGTTCCAGGAAAAAATGGGTGCACATAGAACACTTCATTGGATATAAGTGCCCAACATAGAAATACAGGGACATTTGGGGCCTTATCTGTTTTTCCTTTACATGTCTAGTTATTTTTTAAAAAGTAAAGGCAAGTTTATGAGAGCAACAGAAGTGATCTAATTCTGTTAACTTGAGCAAATGACTCAACCTCTCAAAGGCAGTTTTGTCACATGCAAAATGGTAATAATAATACCTATTTTATTGGATTACTATGAGAAAATGCATGTAAAGTAGCTAGAACCTAGTGGGCATCCACCCTACTTTAGATTAGTTCTTTTTCTTTCTTAACACTATGGTTTCATTATCATTATTAAAACATACTGAGTATACTTTTCAAATTGCTGTGCTGATTTTAAGCTTTTTCACTGAAAAAAAAATTACTAAAAAATGAATCCCAGTAAAGATGATAGATATTTTGGTAGGAAAAAAAGCATTTGCTACACAAATGCTATCTCTACACAGAGTTAATAGGGTATAATCATAAAGAAGAAATATTTTATTTTAGAAAAGAGGCCAAAATGACTTCTGTTAGCTTTGGCTATTGCCTGGCAAGGTAAGATCTTAATGCCAAATTTATAAAGTTAGCAAGTTTCTTGTCCCATGATCATTGAGTAAAATGTGACACCAATATTTACCAAGGGGTGGTACTTTCTGGTGTCACTTGCCTTGTGCTGTGATGAGGTCCTACCTTTCATCCAGGGACCAATTCACTCCTCAGGTGAAACACCAGCCTTCTTAGCCATGTCTGAAATGAATGGCAGACCTGTGACATTTGACCAATCATTGTAGCCACATCACAGGGCAAGAAGTTGAAAGATTTTTCTAGCATCTGTGATCCACAAATGTGTACCATTTAAATGCAGGAACGTACTTGTTATTAGAAGTGGCACATTATGCAAATGAAGTTCACATTCTTCTTTTTCACTTTGGTAACACATAGAATTACATATTGGGGGTTGAGTTTAGGTCAGGGTTACCTCTACAGCACATATATTACTTCTTATAGCAACTCTTCTTTTTCATTGAAGCCAGGGTCAGGAGAAATCCCTGCAGAGCATAAGTAAGTGCTCAAGCACTACACTAAGCATGAAGAGTGAAAATATCATGAAATTGGAAATAGTGTTAAAAAATAAAATTTAATATAAAATTTGCCAAGATGTCTTTGATCTGAATGATTATGTTTTATTTGTTTTACCCTCAGTGTTTTTCTTAGTCATTGCACGTATATCTCCCTACCACACACTTCCTCTAGTATCCTCATTTTATTTATATTCCCATGCAAACCTGAGCTCACAGAGAAGCATTCTCATAGCATAATCATATCACAAGATTGTGGTGAGGCAAGACCAAAATGACATATATGACGTATATGCAAATGTCAGAAGTTAGTGTTGGTATTTAGATTTAAAAACCAGGGTGGTTACTAATTCCATGGAGTTTATGTTAGCATTCATTGTAGAGAGTTGTAGTAATTTCAGGTTTGTTTACTGACTGAAAACAGAGTAAAGGACACTGGCTGAATTTCCCCTTCTTCTTCAGCAACACAGCAGGTGTACCAGCAAGGGCTCTGCCTTCCCTTCTGTGGCTGTCATTCACATCAAGCTGGTTCTAGCAATTGCAAGCCACTGAAGCTCCAAGGACATGATGTCACCTGCTGAAGGATTCCAGTCTGTTGTGACAGAATAATTGCTTCCTGGTACAAAGGAAGCATATGCCATTGATTTTGAAAACTCTGCCACTTGATGTCAGGAATGAAAATTATAAACAGTGATGAAATCACCATATGTCTAAATTTCTCATGAAGGCCCCCCTGTGAAACATTCTCTTCCTAATATTCATAATTACTTGCTTTCTATAGCATAATCCTAGCATTATAATTTCTTGCATGGATACTACCTCTAATGACATCTCTGCAAATATTTAGTATCTATAAGCCTGATTTACTCTGTTCTGCAAAGGATGCTATGATATTTCCATGACATCAATCAAGAGTGACACATAATCAAGACTTCCAGAATCTAAGCAGGCTCAATTGCTCGGCTTCATTGTTTATTTCACAGACAGCACTGGGGCCGGGGGTGGGAGAGTGAGGTGGGGATAGCTGTCTTACAAAGACATCTCCAAGGATCCCTTTCAATGAAGCTCAGACTCAGGGTTTGGCAGAACTCATAGTACAAAAACACGTACCCCACGACTCCACTCTCCCACAAGAAACTCTTCAGGCAGAACAACCAGTGACATCTTGAAACATTCTGCAGATCTTCAGGGATGTAACCACAAATGGGAAGGATGTTCATAAGTCAATCACCGTCATTTAAACACTCTGTGTGTGACAGAAGGATGCCTTCACAAAACTACAGTGGCTCATGTGGTTGAGCCAAATTCACCAGTGTTTTCTTATATCTGTTTTCTTAGAGTGAAAGGGAAGGACATGCAGATTTTTTTTCAAAGATGATTTGGGGTTTATTATTTCTTGACCTAATCTTGAGGTCTCAGGGAGGTCATTGTCACCTCCTTTTAAGATGACAAACGAATAGGGAAGGGTTTTGCGGTATGCTTTTCAAATTCAAGTGGGGTATATACATATGGTCTTTTCCTTTGCATGGGTTGAAAAACTTAAAGGACATGGAAGAAACTGCTTAAAATTAATGCCTTTCATGAAAAATGGCTTTTATCACATCTGGAAAATGTCCCTAATATTAATGTTTATGTCCCCCGATAACCAAAATGTCTGAAGTTTTAGCAGGTATATTTTAAATGGATTACAACATTGCCTATTTAATTTCTCTTTCAGAGATGATGACAGTAAAAAATGAAATAATTTGGGTGAAATAGACCAGAGTCTATTTATGTACTAAGGTAGAATTTAATAAGCACATTAATACTATAGTTAGAATATTTAGACATACAATCAGGGATTAAATGACATTTTGATACCCTTTTTAAAGTAAAGAACCATCTTTTCCAGTCCATATCCATTTATTTTAGAAAAAGAGTTCAGTGATAAAATGATTTTTAGCAGTATGGTAGTGGGTTAATTATCAGTCTTTACTTAAAAAGAGAAAGAAAGAAAAGTAAGAAAAAGAAAAAAAATGACAAAAAAGCTAGCAAATAATTCTTCTGCAAAAAAAAAAAAAAAAACCCAAAAAACAAAAAACAGCTGACTGTTTTTCTATTTCTCCCATAAGGAAAAGGTATGCCTTGTTTTTTGTTTTTTTGTTTTTTTTGTTTTCCCTTTCCCCTTCAATCCCACTTGAGGCCAAGCTAGACACAATTCATGTTTATAGAAATCAAAGACACTTTTATTTTTTGGACCCCTGCCATTCCTCTCCACCACGGGACAATTTCTTACTGTTTTTCTTGCCAAACGAGGGTAGAAATGGAAAGACTGTCAAGTGCCAGTAAGCCCATTTGAGAAAAGACAGGTCAAGGTTTTTCATTTTAGAAAGCCTACAAAATACAGAACAGCTTATAGTTATACATTGCAATGCTTTCAGTGGACATTTTTATTGTGCTTTGTTTTATTGTTAAGTTCCATTGAACAGCAAGTGATCAACCCAGCCGGCGAGATGGCCCTCAAGTGTGACAGTGTCAAACATTCCTGGTGGCAGGTTTGACATGGGCTGATTGCTCCTTCCATTTAGAGAGCATCATGTCTTTTGCAACAAATTGCAGATCAAACCCCTACTGATTGACAGTGAGGTATGCTACTTTTGTTTTTAATTCTTTAACACTTGACACTCTCAGATGGTGCTTTAGACAAGAAAAGGACCAATTTTCCAAACATCCTTCCTTTAGAATTCAAGAGGCAAGAGAATAGATTGAAGATGACCTTCAGTACTGATTATCTCTAGTTTTCATTTAAATATCGGATGGAAAGTTTTAAAGCATGCTGATTTTGTTATTAAATAATCATCAACCTACATCTTGTGAGATAAAATAGTCAGCATTGCAGAGGCATGGTTATTTTGGGCTCTCATTTTAAGTAAGAATATGAAGAATTAACCCAACCTGGTGATGGTAGCAGGTGTTCTATTTGAGAAAATAGAATAATAAATAGTGTAATCCCAACAGAGCTGGAATCAAATCTTTTGAGAAATGTGTTATTTTCCTTGCTAATATACTGAAAGCTATGAAATTTAATTTCTTCTTCATTTTCATTTTCTGGGTTTGGTATTCACTCCTACATGCTAGCTGAAGTTCCCAAGAGCTGAGCAATGGCTACTGCTCATCTGTGGGTTCTAGCATCATCATGGTTCTAGCAATGGCTAAATTTAAAGCCAATGGGAAGCCAAGACTATGGGGGCAGGGGAGGGGAGGGTGGCATTTGTTTCTTATAGGTCTATCAAAATCATAATAAGAGAGTTATCTAATGCTTGGAATTATTACAGAGTGTGGTGGCATATGAGTGTCACACATCCCTTTGGTGAAGACCTGGTTCCTGGAGCCCCAGCTCATTGGCAGGGCTGTTGACCGCCTGCAATCCCTAAAGGGTTATCTCTGTTGCATAATCCAGTTAACCACTGTCACACCTTTTAGGAGTGGGCCCCATCCAACACTGATCCGCTCAGTTGTGTTTAACCCCTGGATATTTCAGACAACTATGGGCCTTTCTAGATCCCCCAAAACCAGCTGAGATCAGACCTACGTCCCAGCCCAATTTTTACCTCTACTCCTGTTTCTTCACATTCCCTTTCACAGGTGACAAAAACCTTTCTCTTTAGTACACGTATTGCACTCTAAACTCTGTCTCAGGCTTGGCTTCCCAGGGAAACCAACCTGCAGCCACTGTGTCATCAGTCACATTTAGAATTCTTGTACTTGATTGTTTGCAATTACAGTCACATTGTAGGACCATGACCCTGTTTCATGTTTGATAGGCTTTGTTGACAATGCCAGCAATTTCACAGCCAACATTAAAACTATAGAAATGTTATGGGAATGAGTCCGAGGAAGGTCTCAAGCCTTTATATGTACATCTAGGATCAAACGTCAGTTTCTGACAGCATTAGAGAAAAAATCAAAAGACTGTATTCTGTTTTGTGAGGAGTATATTGGCTTTTGTGTAATGAAGAAATTTTTATGGTTTCTGAGTTATGTGCGTGGCCATATGAAATTTTGCCTTTTAAAGAAACTTCTACCCTTCTGATTTAAGATTTCAAAGAATTATTGCCTTCATTATCAGTACTCGCTGATGCTGCCAATTCAGTTATCTACAATGGAGAGCAATAGTGCCGAATATAAGCTAAAACAATGGATTATCCAGAACCATTTATGTTTGTCCCCAAAGTACTTTTTTCTTATATACGACTCCAAATGCCATATACATAATGCACATTTTAAAATATAACTTTTAAATAAACTGCCTGTGGATAATTGAAATAAGATTCTATTTACCTTTGATTCTCTAAGAAAACTATAATCATTTTTAATCATAGAGATAAGACATTCTCTTTCTTGAAAGTCTTTTTTTTTCATATTTTATCAGTCTCAATTCTAAAAGGCAGTGGTGTGAACATGGGGTCAGGTAAGTAAAGGGAGAGCTGAAAGATACTGAGGGTGAAATGAGTCGCCATTATTTCAGATCATATTCATAACTTCTCTATGAAATGGAAATTCATCAAACGGAAGGAGAGGCTAGATGTGAAAACTGGCATTTCCCATTCAGACTTGGTTGTTATATTATGAAAATGTTCAGAGAGGAAACCTGTTAAATTCTTTGATTTTTGTTTGTTTGTTTGTTTCTTTGTTTTGTTTTTGGTGGGAATTTAACCCAGGGATGCTTTACTACTGAGCTCCATCTCCACCTGCTTTTTTTTTTTTTTTTTTTTAATGTCGAGACAAAGTCTCACTAAGTCACCAAGGCTGGTCTTGAACTTGTAATCCTCCGGCCTCAGCCTCCTAAGTCTCAGAGATGACAGGTGTGCGCCACCCTCCCCAGCTAAGTCCTTTTAATTTTGAGAGTTGACCTCCTTGTCATTAGAAGTTGTATTCATTTGCCTTTTCAGAATTTTGTGAATAGAAAGGACTCAAGCCTTATATATTTACATATGCTTTCTTTTTCCTTCAAAAGCAGATATTCATTAAGAAGGCTAAATTTAAATACGTTCTCTCTTTCCTACATCAATAGTAGAGAATAATATCTCAGTGATAATAAGAGCTAAATGCCTCTACACATACTCTGTTTCTGGACCCTACACTAGCCCACTCTGAATATGCTTTCTTTGTTTCTCCAGAAGTGTTATAAGGGAGCTCACAATAAATCTATGAGAAGCTTAGGCTCAGCAAGTTTAAAGGAATCACCAAAGGGCAGGCAGCTGGGAAGCAGCAGGCATGGCAGTCAGGGTCAAGCAGCAGCAGCCTGACTTGGGCTCTTGTGCTCTTTCCAATACACTGAGCAGTAGCAGATGACAGCTCTGTGTCCTCAAAAGGAATAGACTCAGCTTCAAGTGGAGATGGAGTGTGCCGGTGTAAAGGTGGAGACCATAATACATCTCATTTCAGTGAGTCCTCTTCATCCATTTTAACTGTCAGGCCATGCACATCACCACTTTTTGGCAAAATCTTCAAGACTGAGTTTAAGGCATTATTGTTCTCTTCAGAGGAGCAGAGGCTTCCAGAGTATCAGGCTGCCCTTTGCCTATTTTTTAATAACTTTGTGCAGACTGAATGCTCTGCCTTATAGAAATGCTTTAATTTCTAAATTTTCATTCTTAGCAAGAA
Organism: Marmota flaviventris; assembly: GCF_047511675.1. Lineage (NCBI taxonomy): Eukaryota > Metazoa > Chordata > Mammalia > Rodentia > Sciuridae > Marmota > Marmota flaviventris. The sequence goes on from NC_092498.1 coordinate 189,482,221, forward strand.
ATTATAACATATGCCATGGAACATTAGTTCATTCATCTGAAAATATCCGAGTACCTACTCTGTTACTATGTGTTAGACACTGTGCTAGGCATTAAGTAGAAGAGAAAAAGACACATACTGTGTCCACTTTTATATTGTTTATTTTCTTGTGGGGGAAGGAAAGGAAAACAATTATGAATTCTGGAAGCCAATTTTTTTATTATTATTTGATCGATTGAATTAATCCAAGAGATATTAATATTCTTAACTTAAGAATATTCTGAAGCCAGGTGCAGTTGTGTACACTTGTAATCCCAGTGGCTCAGGAGACTGAGGCAGGAGTATCATGATTTCAAAGCCAGTCTCAGCAACAGCAAGATGCTAAGCAACTCAGTGAGACCCTGTCTCTAAATAAAAAATACAAAAAAAAAAAAGACTGGGGATGTGGCTCAGTGGCTGAATGTCCAGAGTTCAGTTCTCAGTACCCCCCACCAAAAAAAAATTTGAAATAAGAGAAATTTGCTTCTGAAGAAATTTATTTTTCTCATTTTTGTCAAGAAAACAATAAAATATTATTTTAAAGATGCATGACTTGATATAAAATGATATCTAAAAAGTAAGGTTAGAGGCATGTATTTGCTAATAAAAATGATCTAAAACTTTTCATGGTTATAAATAGCAGTCATTATTTGAAGTATGTTTTACAATTAAATTTCTAAAGTGCTCTAAAATACACAAATGGTTATTTTCACTCATGTTACAAATTCTTTTTTTTTTTTTACTCCAAATTGTTATACCTCAACATGTTTAACTCACTTGATGTAGCTAGGATACACAAAACCAAGAAGCTTTGAGTCCTAAGCTTTACCTTAACTGTTCCCAAATACAGTCATCCCTCTTAGCATGTAAGCTCAGACAACTTCTATTTCTGGAAAAAAAAAAAAAAAAAAAAAACACAAAAAATAAAAAACAAAAAAACCTCTTATTCTAAGCCTATCCAAAGTTTATTGTCATCTCTCCTACTTATTGGAGCTAGATTACATTTGTGACTCCACCTCTACAAATTAGATATGCAATTTTGGCTCATTCTTGATTGTGCACCTTACATTGTTCATGGAAACAATTTTCTCCACATTTGTTGGCTCTTTAAGCATCTCTAAACATGCTTGAGCTAAGAGTTTTGATGCTTTAGGTCTATAGACTTGGCTTGAGTGTAAATAACTGGGTTGTGTTCCTGGCCTCTGTGGCACTTGGAACATGGCCTAGAAGGTTGCCTGATGAATACAGTCATGGAATTTGGAGCTGGAAGGAACCTCAGAGACCACCATTTCAAACAGATGCAGAAACTCCAGAGCCAAGAGGGGTCAAATGACTAACCCAGAATCTCAGATTGAGCTCGTGACATAGCTAGGTCAGAATCCTGTTTCCTCCTCCAAGGGTCACTTTCTTCCCATGGCTCCATATATACAGTCTAATTTTTGGCAAACTCTTATCTTAACCTCATAAATAGGATGGATGGTTCTAAACTTTGGAAACAGCATGGAATTAGCTATTGTCTTCTGTGATTGAGCAACCATCTGGCTCTATTCTATTTAAGAAAGAGAAAAGAGTAAAGCAAAACAACTACATTACTTACCAGTATGAAAGTGCATGCTAGTTTGATTATCAGAATGGTTAAAATGTGATGTATGACAACTGCAACATCTATTGCAGTGGCTTGCAAATAACAGGGTCACTGTGCCCCTAGCTGACCACTTTGCTGCTCCCTTTTTGACATGTGACTGATCATGATAGAAAGAAAGCATGTTCCCTAGCCTGAAGCCTGGGGGTGAGTGGAGCTTAAGCAAGGAGAAACTTTCTCCTTAATTTGTTTATTTGTTTTTTTATTCACTATCTATAAGACAAATGAGTGCCTTCTGTTTTTGCAAAAGAAATCTCATCTCTAAGTGTGATAGATAATTTTATGTATCAACTTGCCTGGGCTAAGGGATGCCCAGATCACTGATAATACATAATTTCTGTGAGGGTGATTCTCAAAGAGATTTACATTCAAACCAGTGGACTGAGTAAAGAAGATCTGGTTTTACCAGTGTGGCTAGGTCTCATCCAACCAATTAAGTCTGAACAGAATAAAAAGGTAGAGAAGGACAAATTTTCTTTCTCTTCTAAAGCTGGGATATCCATCTTCTCCTACTCTTGGACACTGGAATTCCAGGTTCAGACTTTGAACTCTGGAACTTAAACCAGGGTTCCCCCAGTTCTCAGGTATTTGAACTAAGAATGAATTACACCACCACTTTCCTGGATCTCCAGCTTGCAGACAGCATGTCCTGAAACTTCCCAGCCTTCTTAACTGTGATCCAAGTCCCATAGTAAATTCTTCTGTCTCTCTCTCTTCATATTTATCTGTCTATCTGCATATATATATATATATATATATATATATATATATAAAATATATATATATACACACACACACATACACACATACAGAGAGATATATATCTGATGTACAGATTTATGTATGTGTATATAATATATATGTATGTATGTATATGCCACCTATCTGTGTGTGTATATATGTATACAAATATATATTATATATCTGAATTTCAGCCATCTATTATCTACATATCTCCCATTCATTCTTTTCCTCTGAACAACCCTGATAATACCTTTTTCTGTTTGTGATTTTGGTGATATTAATACTTTATGGCTTTTATAGTGATTAAATGCAACACATAGCTGAGATTTTTATAAATATTTGGATTCAAGAAACCCCTTTGTGTCACAGACTTTATAAAAGTTATCAATTACATGAAATTTCTCCTCCTCCTCCTTCTTTCATTAACTTTCACTTCTGTACTTGGCAGATTTTTGTCACTCTCTCTGGTTCTGGGAATCTGCATTCAGACCTCATATATGGATAATTAAATTTCTTAAGAGATTTTATAATAAACTGTTTCACACTAGAAAGAAAGGTAAGGTGAGCCTAATCTCCTAGGCTACCTAACATAACATTCTTAGAATCAAAGAGAAAAATATGCAGTGAAAGTATATAGACATGCTAATGCTGGAAGAAATTAATTTTTTCTCTAGATCTCTGATTATGTCCCATACCTGGCTGGCCACACACACACACACACACACACACACACACACACACACATACACAAATCTAGTTATATCTATGCCCTCAGAAAGGTCAGAATGTATTTATACATGTACCTTTTAGTTTGACTTATGAAACTTCTCAGTCTTGTTCTCCATTTCATATTGTCTTAGTGCATGCTCACATGTGGTATCTTTGCTTCCTCTGAGCATGTGCACTGTCCAAAGTGTAGTGGAACAAAGCAATTCTCTAAAACTCTCTCCAAAACCTATTTTCCAACAAACATTTATTAGCTACCAGGTGCCAGGATTCTTTCCAGTAGGTGGTTACTTATCAATGAACAATGAAAGCAAATATTCTGGTACCCCAAAATTCGTATATTCAGAGGGGAGAGAAAAAAAGACAAAAAAAAGAGAAAAAATAATAAGTTACATTGTGCCATATTGTTCTGGAGAAAGACCAGGTCTGTGAAGTGGTATATATGAGGCATAGGTATATACGTGCGATTTTAAAAGTTATACTTTATGTATATGTATTCTGAGAAGGTGTCATTTTTGCACTTTCTAAAGATCTGAGGGAGAAAGTCCTGTGGTTCTCTGGGAAAAGATGATTCTAAGCAGAGGGAACATCCAGAGCAGAACGCCTGAGGCAGGAACATGTTTGAGGAACATTAGGGGAGACTGAGTGAGTGGAGCAGAACAAGCCTGGAGAAACAAAAAGGAGATGAAGTCAGAGAGGAAACAGTCCAGTGGGTTCTCACAGATTGTTTTATGGGCATTTGCTTTCATTCTGAATGAGATGGGAAGTCATTGTAGATTTTGAGCAGAAAAGTGATGTGATCAAATTTTCAATTTCAAAAGGATTACTCAATCTGCCAAACTGAGATAGAAGAGTAGGTGGGCGGGGAGGGAGGCAGAGAGACCAGGTAGGGGGCTTCTGTGATGATCCACAATGGAGACAATGCTGGACTGGACCTGTGGGCAGCAGTAGAATTGTGAAGTGGCTATATTCTGTACATTTGGAAGGTGGGATTAACATGATGTAGTTACTGAATACAAAATATAAAGGAAGGAGAGGAGTCAAGGATGATTTCAAGTTTTTTTTTTTTTTTAAATGAAGGGTTGAAATTACTATTCCTAAAGTGAAGAGGACTGAAAAAAACTAAATTAGTGAGATGGGAGTATTATCTATGAGAAATCCAGGTGGAAATGTTGAGTAAACAGTTGCTTGTGTGAATGGGACATTAAAGGAAGGGGCAGGTGTAGAGATACGACTTACACATGGAATTTAAAAACCATGAGACTTGGCAACATGAGGTCCTATGGGTCATGGGTAGGGAAGGCCAGATCAAAGTAGGTATTCAGCTTTCCTCTTCCTAGATGTACAAAGGACAGGTGTAGCAAGTCATTTTAATTTTTTTTCCCATTTGTTTTAGTCAGCTTTTCATCGCTGTGATCAAAAGACCTAACAAGAAGAAGAAAAGTTTATTTTGACTCAAGGTGTTAGCTGACTCCATAGCTCAGGGTCTGAACCTGGTATAGAAAAGCTGCTCAGTCCATGATAGTCAGGAAGCAGACACAGCTTAAGTGCAAGGACCCAGGGATGATGCAATCTCTAAGGGCATGATCCTGGTGACCTACTTCCTCCAGTCACACCTTCCCTGCCTACAGTCACCACCCATGAATTCATTCAAATTATTAACCTCTCAATTGGATTAATCCATTAATTAAGTTACAGCTCCCAAAAGCTAATCAATTCACCTCTGAACATTCATGCATTGAGATTTTGAGGGACACCTCATATCTAAATCATTTAGCATAGAAGGCACCATTAAGTGGCAGAAAGTAGTTTAGATAGTCAAAGCTTTGAAGCAGTAGTTCAAGCTCAAGTGATAGCACTGAAGAAAGAGAGGCCACACTGAATGGGCTCTTTATGAAACTTGGGACCTGATGAATGAATATGACAGCAAATCTTGAGGCAAATCTATTTCCTGGGTCTGCCCGGTTATTTGAGTAGTGAACTGTATGGACTTTATGTTACAAAGCACAAGGGGATCTTGTAAGGTTTAATCACCCATTGATAGTAGATAATTGCTTTAATTTCTTGGAATGTAAGAGCAAGAATTTTGTAATTCCATTTCTCTATATGCTCCTGCCCTGCCCAGTTAGTGGTTTTCTCCCAAAGTTTGATTTTAACAATAATTTTCAGAAGGTGACTTCCCTGTTCTTTGTGAATTATAAGATATCGTCTTCAGTCAATAAAATTTATTTCTTTAATGAATCAAGGTGAAACCCAGGTGCTGATTGAGGGGTACCCATATATACCAAACACTGTCTTAGCATTTCATATAAGTGTCCTCACCTAATTTGCCTAGCAACCCTATGATGATACAGTGTGGCTTAGAAAAGCAATATTCAGAGAAACTAAACTACCAGTTGAACTAGTAAAATGAATTTTGTAACTCAAATCCTATGCTCTTTCTTCTGAATGACAAGGTTCACCTTTTTTACAACTCTTTTTATACTTCTTCAATATTGCTGTCTCATTTAAGCCAAGCAGATCTTTCCGAGGTTGAAAGTTTACCTACTGTTAATTTCTGGAATCAGCCCTTCCTCTCTTCCCATTCTGTGAGCAAGCACGCATTGTGCAGACAGCAACTTCCCTTACAGAACTTGCTTGGATGTTCAATGCAAATAATGACTTTAATCCTTGTTGTCCCCAAATGCCTTTTCCTATCATTAACTTTATTTCATAGACCTGGTAACTGAGAAGGAAGAAACTGGTCTCAGTGTCAAAGATGAAACATCCCTGGGCTCTGTCCTCTAGTGACAAATCAGTACTTTTGGAGTCTGCTACATTCTAGGGCATTTTAAGTGTTTGGTGGAGGAATTGTTCAATTTGGGGCATCAAAGCCTTATCATATCTGTGCACATTTCTTCTGTGTATATGCTCACATGGCCTGTACAAATGCCAAACCCATCTGATTACCTTTTGATGCTTTCTCATCTTTTTTTTTTTTTCTGTTTTATTATGCCTAGGAAGTTTGTTTTTGAAAAAGGGTCGTGTGATATTTGATTTTCAATGACTCAAAGAATTGAAAGCTCCTGAATTCAACAAAAAGTCAACAAAGATTAAAAAGATGTGTCAGACTACAATAACAGGTGCACAAAGAAAACAGAACTTTTACATACTGTTAGAGGAGGGGTAAGTTGACAGAAATGTGGGGAAACTCCTAAAACAAGGCAAATTTGAAATTTTTTGGTATAGTAGTTCTACTGCTTGAAATGTATCCTCTAGATACAATCACACAGCTACTAGAATTAAGATATCTTGGAAAATGACCAGGCAAAATATATGCTTTTACAATGCTATTGAAAAGAGAAGATTCTTATACGTTTCTAAAAATAAACAAATATAAAGGAAATTAAGCTCTGAATTTGTATTAGGTTAACTAATTGTTTTGCTAACACTTCAAGTCTTACCCTGCCTAGGTTAAAAAATTTGAAACTATACATAAGCAAGAATGAAGGAAGAAGAAAAGTATATTCTTATTTCACTTAGCAAATAAGGCAATCCCAAATAAAACCAAAGGCTGAATGTCCTCTCTGATTTGTGGATGATAATCCAAAACAAGTGAGGCTGGGGAGAGGAATAATAGGAATAGACTGGACTGGAGAGAGGGAAATGAATGGGAGGGAGTGGAGAAGGGACTAGGAAAGACAGCAGAATCAATTGGTGATAGCTTTCCTAACCTTGTGTTTGTATCCACGACCAGGGTAATTCCACATTATGTACAGCCACAAGAGTGGGAACCTAATAGAATAAGTTATATTTTATGTATATGTATTCTGCCAAAATACATTCACTGTCTTTTATAACTAAGAATTTTTAAAAAAGAAAGTATATTCTTGATGCCAACAATCTTAAACAACCATCATTGAAAATTTAATGTGTCTCTTTTTAGTTGTTTTCTGTGCCAGTGCACACTTTGTTCTTTCTTTTACCATATACCTTCATAATGTTACCATTTCCCACTTATTAAAACTTTCTTTAAAAGTGATTTTTAATAACCACGAGATTCCCCATTATAAGGAAGTATAATAAATTTAATACTACCTTTGGGGGGAATATATCATTTTTTTCAGTTTTGCTTCAAGTATTCTGATGGTAGCAGTCCAAAAAGTGTGTGTGTGTGTGTGTGTGTGTGTGTGTGTGTGTGTGTGTGTTTCTCTTTTTCATTTGAACTCAGGGGCACTCAACCCCTGAACCAAATCCCCCCAGTCCTATTTTATATTTTATTTAGAGACAGGGTCTCACTCCTTGCCAATGCTGAGGCTGGATTTGAACTTGCCATTCTCTGCCTCAGCCTCCTGAGCCACTGAGATTATATGCATACACCACCACACCCAGCCATATATTTCCCTTTTTAAAATTAATTGCTCTATCCCAGTATGCCTACAGACTCTGGTTTGCTGAGGCTTACACAATAGTCTAAATGAGTAGATTCTATTTTGTTTCTATCTTAATCAATCACTTTATGTCAGGAAATTTTATTTATATATATATATATATATATATATATATATATATATATATATATATATATATATATAAATAAAATATATTGTGTGTGTGTGTGTTTATGTTACCATAGCATTTGAGCTTAAAGTGAATACTTTTGGAGTGGCACATGTTGTATTGGTGCTAGTGTTGGGTCTTTTAAGAGCTTGCCTTCTGGAGTTAGAAGTCTGGGTTTGACTCTTGACTTGGGAATCTATGTGATTTAGGTAGGTCCTTTACTATTTGGAGCTTCAGTATCTCAGCTGCAATATATTGATGACAAATACATCTAAAATGAAGTCTAGACATAGGTGTTAGAGGTATTGCAAAACCCAGTGCTCAATGCACAGTAAATGCTTAATAAAAGGTCACCATCACTACTATGGCTTTTTGTTCATTATTCTCACTGTTCTTAACGTATTATTGTAGCTTTTAGCCTGTTTTGTACTTGCCATATTTTTTTCTTCCCTTCTAGTCAACTCTAAATTGTTTTCAGCTTATGCATTTCTGTAATAACCACCTTCTCTTTTCTTATGTTCCTTACCCCAAATATTGCTAAAGTATGAATCATAAATTTCTAGAATTTAACCATGAATTATAACAGAACCATGACATCCAGTTTTTCTTCCATATCTCTATGGGTTGATATCTTTTAAATCAGAAATAATGAGTTACTGATTTCTTAATTTTTTTTTACTATTTTGGTAAAAGTACAATCTCTCAGCTTATACAATAATGAAGCTTCTCATTCATTAAAATCACACAGAAATGTGGGGCTTAAACTACCACAATCCTCTTACTCACCTCTGGAGCAGTAAAATTAGGACTTAGTGATTTTAGTGCAGACATCAAAATTTAGTAGGAGGAGAAGCAGATAAAGGATTTAGCTGTGTGGCAATTTGATAGCAACATGTTTATACCTCTTCATTACACCCTGTGGCTTTTCTGGATGCCTAACTTGGGATATTGCCATGAATGTTTTGTATTATTAGGATAAACAAATTTATGAAGATCATGAAGGGACCTATTGAAATGATCAGGCAGATTCTCATAAGAAATGGAGCCATGGGGCTGGGGCTGGGGCTCAGTGGTAGAGCACTTGCCTGGCATGTGTGAGGCACTGGGCTCTATTCTCAGCACCACATAAAAATGAACAAAGGTCCATCAACAACTAAAAAAAAATTTTTTAAAAAAAATGAAGCCATGTTGGGATAGTCTCAAAAGACAACTGTAGTTACATAATTTTATATGCACTGACATTAATTCTCTAATGTTGTATGAAGATTAAAAGATCTGAGTGGTTTTTTCCCTACTTTTTTAGTTAATAAAAATGTAAAACAACAATAATAATAATACAAAAATGTCTCAAGCAAAACTCTTCTGTCAATCTGCCCCAGCAGCAAACATTATTCTTTTTATACATAAATTTTCCTTTTTTTTCTCCATGTACACACATGCATTCAACTGTATATACAAGTGTATATTATATATCTGTATTAAATATTCATTAAAAATATCATTAGTTTTTCCCCCCACAAAAGCACACTCTGAGATAAGAATTCAAGTGAATTTCATTTATTTGGGAGGTGATCCTGAAAAACAGAAGTAAAAGAATGAAAAAAAAAAAGAAAGAAAGAAAGAAAATAAATCAAGACAAGAGAAAAGTCCAAAAGGGATGCTTTATTAAATAGGTTTTGGCTATCAGCAATTGGAGCTCGCTCCTACTAGGAAACCTCTGAGAAAACATGTCCATAAACCTCAACTGAGAAGGGTTAAGCATTGACTGTCCAGCTACCATACTATGTTGGTAAGAGGTGTTCCCATGAAGTGTCAATTCCCCTGCAATTTGTGTTGCATAATGTGCACAGTTAAGCAATTTTCTGTATCTTTGGGGGGCGGGGAACAGGAGAGATAATGTGCGTATCCTTGATTTTGGGGACTGGTGATGGCCTGTGACTGCCCAGCACGGTTGCCTTATGATCAGGTGGACCAAAGAAGATATGGTCTACAATTGGGTTCTGCATGCTGTTTTCCTACTAGCTTTTTTAAGACCTCAAAAAATGTATCTTGGATACATTTGCAAGCCCATGCATGCACACATCATTTTGTTTTTAGTAACAGCTTTCCTCACTGAACGTTAGAGTGCTAGCCAGTCAGTCAAGGGAGTGTAATGCTAGCTTTCTGAATATGCAGAATGGATATGATCAATAATCTCCATGAAACAAAGAGTGGTGTAACTTTTAATAAAACAGCACTTTTGAAATTCTCCTGTACATGTAAATTATCTGCTGATATTTCTAAAAGACAGATTTGGATTAACAGGTCTAGGGTTGGGCCTGAGATTTTCTATTTTTTGGAATTTCCCAAGTGTTGCTGGTCCATAAAACAAGCTTTGAAGCCAAGGGTCTACAGAGAGATAACCTGAAGGGAGCTTGTACATTTTGAAAGTTTTCTTTGTAACAGTCTGGAAAGTTTTCACAGATTAGATATATTGGCTAGGTTAATTTCCAGCTATAAATTTAGGACCTTGAGTGAGTCTATTCTGTTATTTGAAAAAAAAATAATAATAAAGTGTAGGAACTGGGTTTGTGGCTCAGTGGTAAAGCATTCACCTAGCCCATGTGATGGGGTTCGATCCTCAGCACCACATAAAAACATAAACAAATGAAATAAAGTTATTATGTCCATCTACAACTAAGAAAAAAAAATAAGTATATATGGTTATCAATCAGGTGCCTTGATTCCATGTCATATTTTATAAACCAATGTGTGCATCTATTTGCTTATGGAGAGACTGTTTCTTGTCTCCTCAGTGTTATAAATGTGTTAGGTCAAATTAAGTCTATAAAACCAATTTTGGGATCTTACAGGGTTCCTGAACATCTGCATTTACATCTTACCACTACAGTTTTACATTAAAACCTAACAAGTCAGGTCACAAATATAGATGTCTAATATCAAATTGATAGTGCCCAAAGGAAAGTTTTATTACTGCCCCCCTCAAATTTGGCCTTCCATGTCTTCTATCAAAATAAATAGTAACTGTGTGGGCAAAGATGAAAACATCAAAATCTTGAGATAATCCCTGAATTTTTCTTTCTCTAATTCCTCACATCCTGTTAGAAAGAAGATACTCTTTACTGCAAAACAGACTTTTTACTCCACTTTTCATCACGACCATCTCTACCACTATTCTCCTGATCTATTGCAACAGCGTCCCAGCTAATGGGAGCCTCACACCATTTCTTAGCCCTCTGTGATTCTTCTCTTATACACAAGTTTATTTCTAAAACAAATCTGATATGTCTTTCCCCAATGAAGATGTCCATAGCATTCCATTGCACTTAAGAACACAGTTCCAGTTGCAATGCAGGTCCCACACGGCCCTCCATGCTAGGACATGGCCCCATCCATCTGTGTGGTAGCATTCCTGCCTGCCATGAACTTGACATCTTTGATCCCTCCACATCAGCCACACTGGACTTGTTTCTTCCTTCAGTACACACAAAGCTCTTTCCTGCCTGAGAAGCATTGCCTTTCTGTCTTCTGGGACAGAGGATCCTTTGGATTTTGTAATATTTTTCTTTTCAGTTAATCTGAAAATGATTAGTTTGCTATGTAAATTGTATCATACTTAGTTATTATGATTATTAATCTGTCATTTTTAAAGGTTCATAATGAAATAGAAATGGAAGGGAAAAAAATAAAGGGAGCTGTGATTTCTATCCCTGCTGCCCTTCCTATTTGTCCTCTGTGATATCTGACTTCCTCTAGTCTAATTAGGTACAATTTTCAGAAATTTTTGTAATAAGTTAAACACAATTTCCTATAAAGAGACATATTTTGACTTAGTATTGCCTTTAGAGTGAGATTCTGAAATTGATGCATTTACTTATTCCCTCAAGTCCTAAATTGCAGTTTATTTCTCATTTACTTGAGGAAAACAGTAGAGACAGGAAACTCACAAATGTTTAGAGGCAATTAAGACTAGGAGGAGGAAAAATACTAACATCAGTGGCGCTTCCTTTTAATACTTACAGTAACCCTGAGGTAGTTGTATCATTCTTTTATGAGGAATAGTCAAAGACTAAAGGAGGCGAATTCACTCATCCAGAATTGGAGCACATGTATGGATTATACTATTTTTTGTAAAGCTTTTCTAAGTTTGAAATTATTCAAAAATAACAGCTAAAACATCTGCAAAAATAAAATAAACAAGCTTTTAGCTTTGATAGCCAAACTCCATACAAAAGAAGGAAGTATTCATTATAAATACTTCATCTTACAAAAGAAACATGAAGACTGTACATTTTGGAGTCTTGCATTCAAACTGTGCTCTCTCAAAACAAAAGGAACACAAATGCATGTCATTCAGCATCTGCTTCCCAGATACTGTGTGGTTATCATACTCAATGCTTCAACAATATCTGTTTGGTTTGTTGGTATATTATTAGCTCATAGGCTCTTCTAAAGGTTTCATAAGTACCTATCCATCTATCCTTCTATAAAATTACATGTACAAAAGGGAAAAGAGTTTCTGGATTTGAAAGCAGATTGATCATAAAATTCCCTAGTAGTTTTTCAGTGTTTTTTGGTATCCTTCTCACTAACATATGTGGAAACAATTTTTAAGGATTCATGAATTACCCATGAGAATGCATGCATTTGAAACTTTCCATTTTAGGGTAAATTTTTAAAAGAAATATGAAAGCATGTTTAAGATGATCTGGATAGCCAGTTGATGTCGCTTCCAGTAGCTGTATCCAGTAGCTATATCTCTGTATTTACATCTACTATCACATGATGACAAGGAGGTCAACTCTCATGGTCTGGGTCTAATGAGGAAGAAAGAAGACAGAGGCAGACTTAATAAGTGAAAGATGCTTTTAAGCCAAATGAAAGCTGATACCCAGGCAAGCTTTGGTCAGTTGAAGTTTTCATGGAAAAAAAAAAGTGGTAGACCAATCAGAATGTCTTATGACACAAAGAAAATAGCCTCTGAATTTCAGAACTATTTAGTGTAGCAGCAGTCAATACCATGTACAATCCAAGTGGCCACTTAGATTTTGCAAATCCACATTATCCATAATACTAAATTAATGTTTAATTGAATTGTGTTGATTGTACAAATTTGCTCTTATGTTACTTTAAAGTGTGTTTGGTTTAATAGTTGCTTTTAAGCTACAAGCAGAAGTATTTATAACTTATTATAGACTTGCACATGTTTAAGAGCTCTTTAATAAAACTCAAATCAATATGGGATGTCTCATGTATATTTATATATGTTATATATAGTGATAAATAAACAATGGTATATATGTAATAACATTATGTATTGGCATGACAGAAACTCTATTTCACAGATAATTCTTTGTTGTAACAGACCTTCCTGTGCATGTAGAATGCCAGCAGTAGCTTCTTAACTAAAATTGTGACAAATAAAAATATGTCCAAATATTGTCCACTGTTCTCTGGGAGAGGGGGTTCTAAATTGCCATGCTTCAGAATCATTGGTCTATGCATTCATCAAATAGAACAACCACTGCCTTCTCCCATGTGTGCATGAGATTGCAAACTCACAAAAGCATGGTCTTTGTGTCTCTAAATGAGGAAATGATCCTGATAGTGTGCCTGTAGGTTACATTATGATGAGCATATCTGGCAGGGCCAGGTAAATATTGTGGTGGTAGAAGAGAATTATGCCTACATTTAAAGAAAAGTTATCTGGTTCCTTTTTATGCACTATGGCTTATAGATACCTAGAGTTCAGTTTGAATCTCCATCTTCCTTTTTTTCTGTACAATCACCTAAGCAAATGTGTTACTTAAAACCTTGAATGGTTGACCATGGGCTAATAGCATAAATATGAATCAAATAAAGGGACACTCTACAAGGTGTTGAGTATGATAGTTATGCAGTATCAGGGGAAGCAGAACTTCCATGCTCTTGTGTCCTTCTGTCTTTAAAGAATATAGTTTGAATACATGACACATGACACAGTCTACAGTATTCGTGTTTCTTTTATGAGATGAAGAATTTATGATGAATACTTTTACTTTATTGGATTTTGATTATCAAAACTAATAGCTTATTTACTGTATATTTTTTGCAGATGTTTTAGCTGTTAGTTTTGAATAGTTTCAAACTTACAAAAAAGTTGCAAAAATAACATAATAATGCTTCTCCCCTGATTTCCTATGTATTAATATCTCCCACATCTGCTTTATCATTTTCTCTGTAAATAAGCACATTACTGTTGTATTTTCAAGATATTTGGGAATGACTATATATTTTATTTCCCTTGATCCACAAATATTTTTTTTCTTATGTCTTAATAACAAGGACATTTGTTAGTCACATAGCCACACAGTAAAATAATCAATAGCAATAAGTTAATATCAATACAATAGAAACATCTAATCTACAAAATTTGGTGAAAGTTTATCTCAGTGGTGTTCTTTATAATGAACAAAAATTGGGGGAGGATTAGTCTGCAGCAGCCTTTCGTCCTCCTTCATCTTTTCATGACACCACAGGCCAGTGTTTGTACAGAATGTCTTTTCCTTCGGTCTGTCTGATGCTTTCCAGTAGCTAGATTCAGGTTATGCATTGCAGGAAGGAAGTCCAAGATGCTGTGGTGTCCTTCTCAGTGTATCATATTAGGAGGCACACAGTATAGATCACCCCATTCTGATAGTTACTTTGATCACTGTTGGAGGTGATGTCTGGCAGGTATCTCCATGGAAAAGGTACTCTGTTTCCTCTTGGAATGAGTGAATATCTTGTGGGAAGGTTGTGAGAGATGATGCACATTTCCTAGTTCTCATCAAACTTTCATCACTAGTTTTGACACCCAATGGAAATTCTTACCTAAATCTGTGATTACCCTTATGGGTGTTACATGGTAATTTTCTAATTTCAACATTCCTTCCACGTTTATTAGTCATCATTCTAGTTGAAAAAATAGTTTTTTTTCTTTCTTTTACTTATTCACTTATATATGAAGGAACTTATACATTCTTATTTTATAGGTTAAAATCATTGCTAACATTTTGCATATGGATGACCATTTGGTTATATATTCCTAACATTTGTTATGAATGTTGCTCTAAGAAGATCAGGTAAATGATCCATATGAACAAATCACTTTCTCCTCCTTCTTAACACAGCATATTAGCTAACTTTGCAGTCTTATTCAAGTATTAGGGTAATCCAGCCAAGAAGCAGTTGTCTCCAAGGCTGGGTGCCAGTTCTGCCCCAGTGATTCATTGAAGTGGAGCTGAAGGAGCAGAAGTCACTCTCTCCTTGGAATCCAGGAGCATTTTATTGTTCTTAACTGTGCTGAGCATGCCAATGACTCTGAAGCTAGAGGAAAAAAAGACTCTTAATGAGTTTCAGCATTTTAATGTACTGCAGGTTCCCAATTGTATGAATTTAAGAAGCTTAGCAATTCGGTATCTTCTGAATAATAGCATTTATTTTATACTCTAAATACTCCTGGGGAAGTCTGACTAACATTGTAGCTTCTTTGGTGTAATAGCTTTGGTGGACTAATTGACTTGAACAGTGGAATTGTTCCTCAAAAAAAAAAAAAAAAAAAAGCCACACAGTTTTGATTAATGAGCCTAGTAATAAATCATTAATCTTTTTAGCTCATAAATGATAGGAACACTGTTATGTTTCCCACCCTGTAATATATTACTAGATTCTCTTGCTGATACAGTGGCCACGTTTTAAGAATCTCATCAATTTAATATGCCCACCTTCACATAATTTAATATAATGTCTCATAAGTTTGAAGTTATAAGAGATGCAAAAGGATAAATCCTAAATAGTGATAATTGTTTTTTTTTATGAACATGACTTACATTTAGTTAGTAGCTGTCCTTTTGCAATGTTCAAAATTTCTTTATGTAATAATCATTATAGAAATAACTAGTCACTGAGCTTCTCTTATATATCTGGAACTTTACTACATTTTTAGTATAGTGTATCATTGCATTCCCTCAATAGCCCTCTGAGGTTACTCTTATTATCTTGATTTTATAGTGCAGGAAATATATTGAGAACTCTCAATAACTAGCTCATGTCATAGAATGTGTTAAATTGGGGTTATTAGGTCACTATCTGTTCACACACCATGCTTACCCAACCAAATATGGAGAACATCATTGTTTGTTGAAATGGAAATATACAGTTATATAATATAGACAACCCAAATTGGCATTTGGAGTTGTCTTGGGGCTTAACATATCGGGGGGGGGGGTTATTCTTCAGAATTAATTTTTATGCTCTTCATGTAGCTGAGGCATCATTTAGAAATAATTTAGGTTTGTTTAATCACCATTTTGAGGAAAATAGAATTTCAAGCTATGGACCGTAAGATTTAAGAGGCAGAGATCTACATTCTTGGTTGCGCCAATGTGTTAGCTAATGAGAAATAGCACTTTATTATTGCAATTTTGTTATAAGCTCTCCAGTAGGCTGAGATCTCTATGATGGGCAGGGATTATAGCCTGTGATATCTGTGTCCTTGGGATGTAGCTCAGTGGTAGGCACACACTAGAAGTTGAAAAAAAAAAAAAGTTAAATCAGTGAATGAATGAATAGTCAACAGCAAATACGTGAATGATCCATTTAGTAAAGAGCCCCACACAAGTAAATCAAAATGATTTTGAATTGGATTAGTGATGTGACCATGAGAATCTCCAATTGCTCAAGCATGCTGGTCTGCTGAATCACATGATAGAAAGCCTGAAACTGAGCAAAAACTGATATGAGTGTATTTCTTTCTCCTTGATACGTAGGCAGTCTTGGTGAAATCATTTAATTTGTTATTGAGTTACATTAAGAATTAAATGCATCTCTCTCCCACTGATGAGTTTTTAAAAACTTACAAATAATATAGGTGTCAAAAGCTGGCAATGAGTATGGCAGATACCCTGTGAAAGTCAAAATAGTTGGCCTTATTTGAACATCTTAACTCACTGCTGTACCTCCTCAGAAAGGTATGAGGCAGAAACAAGATAGTAGCACCTAAATAAGTTCCTCCTCCATTTCACCCTACCTTGTTGGCTGTTTTCATTGTGAGAAGCACACACCCTACACACCTGACACCACATTTCCTTCTTCTCTTTGGTGGCCTATTAAGCATCACAGGACACCAAATGTTTTTCAGGCTGTTCAGATTGTCTTTGGAAACACTAGAATTATGTAAGAGCAAAAAACACTATCCTTCACTTAAATGGACAGAATTTTAATAGGCAACTGAATTTATGTTTTTGTATTTTTAAATAAAATCCCAATCTAGAATTGACTGCTTCGTCTATAACATGGGAGATGTACATGGCTTAGATTCAATTCCTGTTGAATTGACACTAGGGAATTTTAAAATAAAAGTAGATTCAAGCAAAACAACAGCATATTTGTGTACAAAAATATTGCTTTTCACTTTCTATGTACTGAACATATGCTTTCAAATTTCTGTAGTAGAATATAGAGGAAAATTAAGCAGGTTTTTTTTTTTTTTTTTGGTAATTTGGGAAATGATATTGCTCTGGCCTTACTAGGAAGATGGATTCTCTTTTGCTAACTTATCTCCCCAGCATGATTAAGATTTCTATGCTTAGGAAGATGAATTATGTAGCTGAGTGGTTTGTACTTAGAATACCTGTACCAAACCATCCAACAATGGATCCTTCATTTGGATCTCTCAGAAAAAGTTGTGAGCCAACCACTAAATATACCCTTTATGGCATCCTATTCAAATCAATTAGGATTTGATTTCTGTTTGAACTTCGGAGCAGCTGCATGACCTTGGGCAATTCCATAGCTTCATATAACTCCAGCTTTCTCACATATAAAATGGGCAGGTTAATAGAATCTATCTCAAGGGTTATTTTAAGGAATAAAAATATAATGAATTTAAATGACTTTATAGTGCGTGGCTTATTTTTAAACCCTGAATAAATACTAGACAATATCAGGCAAAAAGAAAAAAACGATAATATTACTATCCTAATTTCATTTTGTAAAATTACATTAATATTAATCCCATCTGACAATATATTTAGCATATTTGCCATGAAATATTTGGGATACAGCTATATTCAAAATATTATTCATTGTTAATCAGAAACTCAAACTTGATGGAATATCTTACATTCTATGAAGCATCCTTAATTTTGTAGGACCTAATGTCTGTCACTTGAGCTCTGTTACATAATCCCCAGAACCACCACTGGTGCTGTGTTCCTTGGGTGTCATTTTCATACCACAATGAGAATGGTTGTCCTTGAGTGGAACTTCAAGTCCCGTGCGTCTTTAACATCTCAGTGATACATTTGTGTGTGTTTGCTAAATATAAAGCCAAGTCTTGGTCGGTCAATCTAAGTGTCATACTCTAGGCAGAAAATACAAAAATAATTACCCCGTTCTACCTCCCTTCCCTTCTCACTTCTCTCCCTGATCTAGAGTTCATGTATTCCTCCCATGCTCCCTCTCCCTTGCCCACTATGCATCAGCCTCCTTATATCAAAGAAAACATTTGGCATTTGGTTTTTTGGGATTGGCTAACTTTACTTAGCATTGTCTTCTACATGTATGAAGACACGAATTGGTGTGAATATACTATGTATACAACCAGAGGTATGAAAAATTGTGTTCTATATATGTAATAAGAATTGTAATGCATTCTGCTGCAGTATATAAATAAAAAAATTTTAAAAAGAAAATACAAAAATATTCTGCATCTGTTCTCTTTTTATATGTGCTATGATGATTATTCTTAATGAAGTTAGTAATGTATCATAGTGAACCTACGACTACATTTATGCCATTTCCTTAGTTGCATAGTTTAAAGGAAGATCATGGTCATTATCAACAAATCAGATGACAACTATCCATCCCAGAGTTCACACAAGGTGGATAAAAATAGAGATTCTGGAGCCCCTTTAGAGCAGTGAATTAGACTGAGGAAATATATGATTTGCTTACAATATCGAGTAGCTCTTTATAGTTTGGGGGCCAAGAGTACAAAAGCATACATCTTTGTAATATTATAATATAGAACAATAAACTATAGAGAGATCTCAATATATACAATTTTAATTTAGCATTTTCTCATGAGAGAAACCATCCCATCAGGGCTGATACCTGGTGATACTCAGATGAAGGTCATGAGGGACATGTGGAGGGAGAAGTCAAGGAAAGCCAGGAGCCCAGTGTGGCTCCCTGTTCCAGCCCCACAGGTGACTCAAGATCAGTCCTGCAGATTCTAGGGACCCCTTTAATAACTTACAGTTCACATCCATTTGGGGTTGTTCAGAGGGTCTAGAAATGAAAGCAAGCCCCAGACTTAAAGCATAATGCCCTTGAGCAGTGACCCAGGCTGTCAGGAGCACAGGTCGCTGTTTCACAATGAGAACTCTGCTGTTTCTTCTCCAGAATTAAACCCTCTGATTGAACTTGACCTTGGACACGACCTCTCACTGCCAATGTCATGTTCACATTGTATGTGGAATAATTAAAAGCTTCTCCTTAAAAATGTATTTCTTAGGAATATTATTCTGTCTGTTGTTTGGGAAGGAAAAACTGACAGTATTTCTCTAGTACTCCATCACTATGCAGAGCTAGCAAAAGAGAAATCAGGTCCGTCTTGCTGTGGACACATATGGTAACTAAACTTCTCTTAGCAAATGAGAAAGAGAGTGTGTTTACCAGGCACCATTTGAGGGTGCCACTTCTTGGCAGGGATTCTTCCTCTTCCATTTGATCTTTAATGTATTTCCTAGTATGTTTTATTTAGAAGCATTCATCTTAGGATAAAGCTATGCATCTCACTTCACCTGGTCAAAGGCAGTGTCTTTGTGGCCAGGGAATGTAAAAGTCTCAGTATGAAGTCAGAGGTGAATATTTGTCTTTATTTTAATTGTTAATTGTCATACAGTATGGTAACACATGCGTTCATTACCGTAGTCTGGGTTCTCCATAGAAATGGAACCAATAGGATTGAAATCTCTCTTTCTTTCTCATATGGAATTAACTCATTACAGAGATTACAGAGGCTGTCAAATCTAAAAACCTAAAAACCTTCCTTTGGAAGCCTTCCTTTGGAAATCCCAGGAAAGCTGTGTCTATAGCTTCAGTCTAAAAACAGGTGGGCCCAAGACCTAGGAAAATCCAATGTTTCAGTCTGGGTCTGAAGGTAGGAACAGAAAAGATCCCAGATCAATGTCAGTCGGGAAGGAGGGATTCTCTCTTAACTCCCAGGAGGGGTAGGCCTTTTATTTTACAATGATCTTCACCTGGTTGGATGTGACCCACCCACACTGGAAAGTCAATCTGCACTACACAGTCTATCCATTTAAATGTCAAACTCACTCAAAAATACCCTCACAGAAACACCCAGAACACCATTGGACCAAATATCTGGGTACTCTCTGACAAGTTAAGTTGGCACACGAACTATCGCATGTGCATGTTACTGAAACAAGTATGGGCCAAATAGCAGGCTTGCTCCAGGTCTCATCTAAAGGTGGCCTTGCCTCTAGGAGACCAGTACCAAGCATGCAGATAATATCACCAGAAAGGAGAGGACAGCTTTGTACAAAGTTACAGTTAAAAAATTTCCAAAATAGCTGACGCCTTTTAACAGTGAGTTGACAGTGGAATGTTGTTTTCAGAGTGAGAGAAAACATTTAGCTTTATTATCATTCATTTTTAAGTTGCTACAGCCTTTGAAATAGACTCTTCCGCTAAAATCCAATTGCTCCTCTGTCTCCACATTAATTTTCTGTTCTGGAAGTGAGATCCATTGAACAGCAATATTTATAGGCTGTCTTCAGAGTTGCAGAACAAAGAGCACTAGATCAAGAGTCAAAAGACCACTTCACCGTATAGCTTATTTACTTACCAGCCATGTGACCACTCACAATACCCAAAACACCTTTAGTGTTAGTATCCTACATGGTAGGAGAGATAAAAT